>NW_025235640.1:0-5966 GCF_018294505.1 Triticum aestivum | reverse complement strand
TAACACACATCATCAATATTAATCAAGCAGGACGTAGGGTTTTACCTCCATCAAGAGGGCCCGAACCTGGGTAAAACATCGTGTCCCTTGTCTCCTGTTACCATCCGCCTAGACGCACAGTTCGGGACCCCCTACCCGAGATCCGCCGGTTTTGACACTGACATTGGTGCTTTCATTGAGAGTTCCTCTGTGCCGTCACCATCAGGAAGGATGCCTTTTCCCGTCTTTAAGACGACACCGTCGTCAAGGGAGCTTTGGCCGCCGGCCAGACTGTCCGGCTAGGCGGTTTTCTTATGACCGCCTGTTCGGCCACCGCTCCGACAATGACCTCTCAGGTCATTGAAAGCGATCTTCACGTCAGCTCGGAATTCGCCGAGCAGCTGGATCTGATTGAGCTCTCCTCCGTAAACGAGCTCTTGGATCGCATCGCCGCCCTGGGAGTCGCTACCGACTACGATCAGATCGGGCTTAAAACTGATCTGAGAGAAATTAACTCTCCCCAGGTTACCCACCACGTTGTTGTGGTAGAGGAACAATGCGGCGACTCTTCTTCTATGTTAAAAACCAACTATGTCCGGATTCCCGATCCCTCCATGCCGGATTCCCGCGGAGGGTTGGACGCTAATCAAATACTGAACCTAAAGTTAGGCATCGGACCAGATTTGTTGGAAAGCGTCCAGCAAACCAAGCTTCCGAATCCGGAAGCTTCTTTGCCTTTGAGCCTCAGATCGGGTGGGGTTCTGAACTTAATTCCACCCGCCCACCCAAACATAAGCGATCTATCTCAAATACGGCAAGAGCCCGATGAAATAGTACATCATTACTGGGCCAGATTCCTCCTGGTTATGAACAGGATAAAGGATTGCCGTGAAGAAAGCGCGATTTCAATCTTCTGCAACAATTGCACGGACAAGGGAATCATAAACGCCATCAGTCATTGCAAAGTTACACGCTTTGCCGACCTAGCGACCATTGTACAAAAATACTGCGCGATGGAGAGTGACTGGAAAACCGAAACTAGGTTTTGGGACAATCCGGCCCTGAATACAACCCCAGTCCGAAATAAAAGGGTGCGTCATACTCAAGCACCTGGGTTAAAAACCAAAAAGCAAAAAACCCCTAAAGGGTACGGAGCCGTACTGGAGGGATGGCTCAACGGACCCTGCAAAATCCACAGTACGGAGGGCGCCACTCCAACACATAGCCTTCGAGCATGTTGGATATTACGGCAGGTGGCCAAAAGTGGCGAAGGCTTTTTAGCCCCGGGCAACCAGCCCAGCAGTACCAGTACGGTATTAACAGTCTTCGAGACTTTCGCATCAAATAACATGCGGAAACGAGCAATCTGCAGCCTTGCCGAAGTCTACCAAGTAGCAACAACAAATCCATGGAGCGACACGGCTATCACCTTCAATGCCAGCAACGAACCTAAATTCCGAACAGCTAGAGCACCAGCCGCATTGGTCCTTAGTCCGACAGTGGACGGCTTTCGTCTTACCAAGGTACTCATGGATGGCGGCAGCGGATTAAACCTCGTCTACGAGGAAACCCTTCAAAAAATGGAAATTGACTGGAGCCGCATTGAGCGAAGCAGCACAACCTTCAGGAGAATAATCCCTAGTCGATAAGTACGCTGCACAGGAAAAATCACACTAGATGTAGTGTTCGGCTCGCCGGACAATTATAGGTCCGAAGAGGTCACGTTCCAAGTGGCCCCATTCGGCAGCGGATATCACGCTTTGTTAGGGCGAGAGGCATTCACAATCTTCCAAGCTGTACCCCATTACGGGTACATGAAGCTCAAAATGCCCGGACCCAATGGAATAATCACTCTCGCCAGTGATCCAGATACAGCACTCCGCGCTGAAAATAAGACAGCCGCACTGGCCCTAGAGGCATTATCCGAAGCCCTAGCGGCAGAGGAACTAACTGCGTTGCGCTCCACGGTGGATAGGGACGATGTGATACTCGATAAGAGGTCCAAGTCCACCTCTTTTAAACCAGCAGACGAAATAGTCAAATTTGAGGCCATCCAACGGACCCCACAAAGATGGCATCCATTGGGGCACAATTAAATCCTGATGTAGAAGCCGCACTACAAGAATTCCTTCGGGAAAATTGGGACATTTTTGCCTGGCACCCTTCAGACATGCCAGGAATCCCACGCAGGCTGGCAGAGCACAGCTTAAATATCCTAAAAGGATTCAAGCCAGTCAAACAAGCTCTTCCGCGATTTCCGAACCCAAAAGACAGGCAATGGGAGAGGAGCTAGCCAAACTCTTAGAAGCCGGATTCATCAGAGATATAAAACATCCGGACTGGCTAGCGAACCTAGTAATGGTACCAAAAAAGGACAAATCCTGGCGCCTTTGCGTCGATTTCAAAGACCTTAACAAGGCCTGTCCAAAGGACCCTTTCCCTCTCCCTCGCATCGACCAAATCATCGATGCTACCGCAGGGCACGATTCATTGTGCTTCCTCGACGCATACTCCGGATACCATCAAATCAAGATGGCAGAAAAAGACCAGGCCGCAACGGCATTCAATACTCCATATGGGCCATTCTGCTTCAACACAATGCCCTTCGGACTCAAAAACGCTAGCGCAACATATCAGCGCATGATTCAGACATGTCTGGCTACCCAGATAGGCAAAACAGTAGAGGCATACGTAGACGATGTGGTCGTCAAAACCAAACATGTCGAAACTCTAGTAGACGACTTGAGGGTGACATTTGATAACCTCCGAGCATATGACATTAAGTTCAACCCGGAAAAATGTGTCTTCGGAGTACCAGCCGGAAAGCTTTTGGGCTTCATTGTATCCGGTAGAGGAATTGAAGCAAACCCAACCAAGATCCGAGCTCTGTCACAATTGGATATCCCAAAAGACCTCAAGCAAATACAAAAACTAACTGGGTGCGTAGCGGCTCTAAGCCGCTTCATCTCCCATTTGGGAGAAAAGGCTCTGTCCCTCTATCGCCTCCTTCGATGCACCGAACACTTCGAATGGACGGATGCTGCCACGACCGGACTCGAAGAAATCAAGGCCATACTGGCAACAAATCCGGTCCTAGCCGTGCCCAACCTGGGCGAACCTATGTTATTATATAATGCAGCAACACATCAAGTTGTCAGCGCGGTACTCGTCGTCAAACGAGAAACAGAAGGGCACAGATTCCCTCTTCAAAAACCAGTGTACTACGTATCCACTGTCTTAACTCCATGCAAGTCCCGGTACCCACATTATCAAAAGATAGCGTATGCGGTGTTCATGGCATCCCGGAAGCTGCAACACTACTTTCAAGAGTGTTCCATAACGGTGGCCTCCGAAGTACCTCTCAACGATATTATAAACAATCGCGACGCAACGGGCAAGATTGCAAAATGGGCCATTGAGCTCTTACCATTTGACATAACCTACAAACCACGACGAGCTATAAAGTCGCAAGTCCTGGCTGACTTCGTCGCCGAATGGACCGAAGCCGAACTCCCTAAAGAGTACGGCGCGTACTCCAATTGGATCATGCATTTCGACGGATCCAAAATGTTGGCTGGCTTGGGGGCTGGCGTCGTCTTGACGTCCCCAACTGGAGACACAGTCCAATACGTACTTCAAATAATGTACATCGACTCCAACAACGCGGCCGAATACGAGGCCCTTCTACACGGCCTTCGAATGGCAATCTCCATGGGCATTCAATGCCTAGAGGTGCGCGGGGATTCAAACCTCGCAATATCCCAAGTAAATGGAGACTTTGATGCCAAAGATCCGAAAATGGCAGCTTACCGCAACGCCGTCCTAAAAATGTCAGCTCGGTTCGAAGGACTCGAATTCCACCATGTAGCCCGGGATAATAACCAGGCAGCAGACGTGTTAGCACGCATCAGCGCAAAACGCGAAGCCGTCCCTCCAAACATCTTCCTAGAACGACTCTTTAAGCCATGCGTATTATGGGAAGAGGAGTCCAGAAATAACAATCCAGAGCCAGCTGCAGCACCTAACTCAGACAATTCTGACACAATCGGTGGCTCAGCCAATGAAATAACACCTTCAGCCCACGAAATAATGGCAGTAATTGCCCTATGGACGGAACCATTCCTGGCCTACTTAATTAGGCAGGAACTTCCCGAAGACCAAAATGAGGCCCGCTGCATAGTTCGGCGATCTAAAGCCTACAAGGTCCATGAGGGAGAACTTTACAAGAAAAGCACAACCGGAGTCCTTCAAAGGTGTATCTCCAAAGAGGAAGGGCGAAATCTCCTGGCTGAAATTCACGCAGGACTCGGCGGGCACCACGCTGCAGCCCGGGCCCTTGTAGGCAAGGCCTTTCGTACAGGAGTTTATTGGCCGACAGCCCGGGCAGATGCGCATGACTTAGTCCAACGATGCGTCGGTTGCCAGCTCTTTGCTAATCAGAGCCACATGCCACCCACCGCCCTCAAAACTATACCCATCACCTGGCCGTTCACGGTCTGGGGGCTTGACATGGTTGGACCCCTTAAAGGGGGAACCCACAAGCACAAATACTTATTGGTCATGGTGGACAAATTCACCAAATGGATTGAAGCCAAGCCGGTTAAAACGGCAGAATCCGGACCTGTGATAGATTTCATATCCGGGGTAGTACACCGTTTTGGTGTCCCCCACAGCATCATCACGGATAACGGCACGAATTTCACGGCCGATGAGGTTAAACTCTGGTGCAAAAATATGGGCATCAAGCTCGACTACGCTTCAGTCTATCACCCCCAAACTAACGGTCAAGTTGAGCGAGCAAATGGTCTAATCATGAGCGGCATCAATCCCAGACTAGTGTGGTCCCTCAAGGAATCTAACATGCACTGGGTAGAGGAGCTCGACTCCGTACTCTAGGGGCTGCGGACCACGCCAAACCGAACTACCGGATTCACACCATTTTTTATGGTGTACGGCGCAGAGGCAGTTCTGCCCTGCGATATAATTCATGACTCACCTCGCATGCGCATGTACGAAGAAAGAGAAGCCGAGCTGGATTGGCAGGACAGTTTGGACGCCTTAGAGGAGGAGCGGGATGTGGCAAAAGCTCGTTCCGCATTTTATCAACAGCAGGCTCGAAGATATCAAAACAGAGAAGTACGGGCCAAAGCTTACAATGTTGGCGAACTTGTTCTACGCCTGCCGGACAAGAAAAAAGACAAACTTAAGCCCAAGTGGGAAGGTCCCTTCATCATCGACCAAGCCCTGACCGGTGGAGCATATCGTCTATGTAACACATCTGACAACCAACTCGAGCCGAACCCATGGAACGCAACCCGTCTCCGAAGATTCTACGCCTAACGCCGGACTCAGAGTTCGTCTCACTCCTCCATCCAACTTTTTACATTTTCACTGTCTCTTGTCCCCCTCCTTCTTCCCACTTTTTTTTCAATACCTTTGATAGGCTGATTTGCGCATTTTTCGCACACACTTGATGTGCTCCTAGCACTCATTATACCTGGGGGCTTCTTTAACAGAAGCTTATTTATACGGGCTTCATGCCCAACACATGTGTCATACTTCCGCATGTACCTTTTATTCACCATTATATGCATCGATATGACTTAAGTTTTGGCCAAGCTGGGTTGCCTGGCTCCTGTGCTTACCCCTACGTTCCCGATTGTTCGGCTAGGAGGTAAAGGGAGCACCTCTGCGATTGTTACTGCCGGGTCAGCCGGATGTGTACCTCAGACTGGGTGAAGCCAAAAGCTAGCGTTCTTAAGAGAATATTCGGTCGGTGACTTGAAAGATGATTTATTACTTACTTATTTATTTGCCCCCAGATGCTTTTTCTGCTATTTTCGCAGTCCGGACATGCACTTTAGGGCATGCCTCCCAGGGAAAGGAACCCTTAACGGAACTATTCTCCCTGGAAGATGTTTCTTACTAACCATGTAATATAACATAGCTAGTTGGGCACTTGTCTGATAAAGCAATTATGACCCCGA
>NW_025235639.1:0-5967 GCF_018294505.1 Triticum aestivum | reverse complement strand
AATCTATCCATCTGTACTGTTTTCATGCATGTTAGAACTACTTATAGCGGCTGTTTAGGACAAATCATATAAATGGCATTTGAATTTCACATATGGAGTTTGGATTTGAACTTAGGGTTCAAACCAACTTCATTTAACTTTGTTGCTAGCTGCATTAGCTCAAAACACCAGCATGTTGCCATGTCATGATCATGCATCATAATGTGCATTGCATTGATTGTGTTTCCTCTCTGTTGCCAGTAATTGTTCCCTCTCAGTAGACGTGGTTCCGATGATGAGATCGATGACACCGATGAAGAGCTATATTATCTTCAGAAGTGCCAGGCAAGCAAAAACCCCTTGTTCATTCCGATACAATCCCACTCTCTCGCTCCTGCTCTCTTTTACTGCATTAGGACAACAACGACTCATCTGTTACTTGCTGCGGTAGCTGAACCCCTTTATCCTCTGCATGACCTATCATTGCCACAGTAAATAGATGAAACCCACTAGCATGAGTAGGAGTTGTTTGAGCCCTATTGTGCCTACTCATTCATGCTTGTTTGTCATGCCTGCTACTGCTTAGAGTTGAGTCCGGTCTGATTCATCGAGGATGAATTGGAGGTGTGTGAACATGTCCTATTGTTAGAGATAAGTGTGTGAACATGATTCGGTAAAGGTAGCGGTGAGAGGCCATGTCGGAGTATATGCTGGGTTGTCTCATTGAAGCCGTCCTTAGGAACTGAGTTCTGTGTTTGTGATCCATGAACAGTTACTACCACACATTGGGCTCCGGGCACTCCAAGCTCTCTCGACTTATTAATCAACTTGATCTCTGTCTAGGAGTTGCAACTAGTTTCTGGTGTTTGTAGGTAGTGTTAGTAGTCTACCAAGTGGCACCCGGTACAGGTGGGCTTGGGATAGACTAGGCACCATGGCACGGTGTACCAAGCATAGATCCACCCGCCAAGGTGGGCTTGGGAACCCTGCACACATCATTTGCGGTCGTGAGCGACACCCCGGCCGGATCTCCTTGCGGATGGAACCCGAATAGGCGATAAACCTGGACGAGAGACTTGTGTGGTTAGTCAGGTCGTGGCCGACTCCCTCACCAGGCTTCCGCTTGAAGGTTGCCGAGATACACGAGGTGTACATGGCGGTAAGTGGCGAGAGCGTGTGTGAAGAAGTACACCTCTGCAGGGTTAATATGATCATAGACAAGTGAAAGTGGATACTCTAAAATACGCAAGATAAGCGTGAGTGCTTTGGATGGCGTTCTCGTAGGGAGACGGGAGCGGATCCATAGTGGTGTATTGATATGGTGAATATGTGGACTCGTGTGCGCCACCTCAAAAGAGTTACTTGCAGTCGTAGTTCAGGATAGCCACCGAGTCAACGCTGGCTTGCTGCAGTTAAACCCCACCATCCCTTTTGTTGATACTGATGCATATGTAGTTAGTTCTGATGTAAGTCTTGCTGGGTACATTTGTACTCACATTGCTTAATTTATGTTTTTGCAGAGAAACTTCAGTCTCGCTAGTAGTTCCACGTGGACTTCGACGTTTAGCTTGTTACCTCAGCTATGATCTTGTGTCCTCGGTAGGATCTGGTACATAGTCAGGCTTCTCAGCCTTTTTCATTTGTAGATGTCTATACTAAGACATGTTAAGCTTCCGCATGTGCTTTGACTTGTATGCTCTGATTGTTGGGTCATGAGACCCATGATTGTAATATCTCTCTCCTCGGAGCCTATTGAATAAAATACTTGAGATGTAGAGTCATGTTGTATTTGCATATATCGAGCATATTGTGTGTATGTTATTGAAATGCTTGGTATGTGTGGGATCTGACTATCTAGTTGTTTATCCTTGGTAACCTCTCTTACCGGGAAATGTCTCCTAGTGCTTCCACTGAGCCTTGGTAGCTTGCTACTGCTTCGGAACACTTAGGCTGGCCAGCATGTGTCCTTCTTCGTTCATGTGTCTGTTCCTTCGGGGAAATGTCACGCGGTGTCTACCGGAGTCCTGTTATCCTACTACAGCCCGGTTTACCGGAGTCCTTCTAGCCTAGTTGCTACAGCCCGGATTCACTCGCTGATGACCGACACGTTCGTTGCTGGGTCATGTATGCCTGTCCCTATAAGTTAGTGCCACTTTGGGTTCACGACTAGCCATGTCAGCCCGGGTTCTTTGTCATATGGATGCTAGCGGCACTATCGTATACGTGAGCCAAAAGGCGCAAACGGTCCCCGGCCAGGTAAGGTGGCACCCGTGGGAATACCGTGTGTGAGGCCGCAAAGTGATATGATGTGTTACATGCTAGATCGGTGTGACTTAGGAGCGGGGTCCTGACACCTCCAGGAAAGGATATTCACACATAGGTCTAGAATCACGCCATGCAACCGTTCGATCTCAGACCCAAGGGCTCTCGGAAGCCCGTATCATGGGAGAATGGAGAGACACTACCCTGCCGTTCGCACGCTAGCAGTTCGCCCCTACTTGTCCCCGCACGTCCTATAATACTACGGCGGTTTGCTCCTAGTCGTCCCGTACTTTCACATTATGGCAGTTCCACTAATCCTAACCCTCCTAAAAAATCCATGGCGTCCCAAATATCCATGATCGACGGTGAGTACAGTGTTAGAACCATCACCCGCGATGAGTTCGACGTCATCTACACCCGTTCTTCCGCGATGGTGAAAGGATGCCTTTCTCTCTTCAGACACATGTTCGAAAACTCAGATGATGAGTGGGTCGCTGGGCTAGATGTTGAGTACACCACAGTCCTAGGACGAGAGAAGGATCTAAAGGACGAAGAGAGGAAGAAGCCCGCCGTGATCCAGGTTTGCGTGCATGACTTATGCTTGGTCTACCACATATGCCATGCCGACGTTGAATGCCTGGATTTTAAGAACTTCCTTGAGAGCAACCTAGTCAAATTCGTTACTGTAGACTTTACGAACGACAAAGAAGTCCTGGGTCGGATAGGCCTCGTTGTAGGCAACCCCTTCGACCTCCAGAAGAATCGGCTGCTGCAATGCTGACCCTGGCAGGAGCCATGGTTCATCCTTCGTACCGTAAACTGGAGAAACCTCATTACATGTTTCATCGTCATGCATGGCAGCGGAATGTACTAGATATAGACCACATCCACTATGCTACAATGGATGGCTACCTTTCTTTCAATATCTACAAGGGTTGGATGAAGGGCAAGAGCCAAGTGTGCGGTTCAAGCAAAGAAGTATCGGCCAAGAGGAAGAGGGACAAGGACGAAGTCGAGGACGTTGACGAGGACTCCGAGTGAGTAAGGTGTCAGTATCATTGCTCATGGTGGTTCTAATGCAATATCTACCGGATTAGTTGCATAGTTTAATTTCAAGTGTGCTTAGTTTAATTTGAGGGGTGTGTTGTGCTGAGCCCTCAGCAGAACTATGTTATGTTTCTTCTTGTTACTTTAACTCTTTAGTATGTACATACTACTAGTATTTCTTTAATAGAATTTAGCACCCCAATTAAGCACGTACTAGCTTTTTTGATAGTACTATATGCATAATTTGGCGACGAGCGCTCTCTATATGTACCACCTTTTTTTAATTTCAATTTTTGCTCCATGGCGCAATCCATCGATACTACTCCCTCCGTTTCTTTTTAGTCCGCATATAAGGTTTGGTTAAAGTCAAGCTTTGTAGAGTTTGACTAACTTTATATTAAAAAATATAAACATTCACAATATGAAATCAATATTATCATATGCACCATGAAACGTATTTTGATACTATATAGTTTTAGTATTGTAGATGTTCATATTTTATTATATAAATTTGGTCAAACTTTGTGTAGTTTGACTTTGACCAAACCTTATATACGGAGTAAAAAGACACGGAGGGAGTACTACTGTACAAAAGTAAACATTTTTTAAAAGGCTAGAGTACTGTTCATCACATATATAGCCAGTTAAATTCTCAACCTAGAACGACGTGCATGCCATGTAGTAAACCGATATGGAGGAAGTATAGTAAAAATGTGGTGATTTTACCAAGCGATCAGCGGGGGAGCATGGCCTGTCATGCGGTCCACGTTTCATGATGTACCAAGGCGATGCGCGTGTCCCTCTTGTGTCAGAAGCAATACTAGGTGGTTTGACATGATGGCGAACTGAAGTGTGAAATAATGGTTGCTTCGTCCATCTGGGAGGGTGCGGCATTGTGATTTGACGTCTCATTGCTCATTACTACTACTGGGCCGGTACAAGTGGGGTGCGTCCCCCTGCTGTTTTGCACTGTTATTTGGTGCCTGACATGTCGACCCGGTTTCTATATGTCCCACATGTCGGCGACAGGAAGTACAAAATTCATGAAAGGGAGCGTCGATGGAGGAGTACACTACACAATTCATGAAAGGGAGCGACTTAGTTTTGGAAAAATCCGTTTTTACGGAGTACGTACCCACTAGGGTTTATAGGGATCATCTAAAAACATTTGTTTTTCCGTTTGATAAGTCTCAATTCTACTAGTAGTAGTAGTATCATTACATGTTGGATTTCGAGGTGCATTAGATCACCTGATGCAAGCAGTGTCAAGAGGAACTAACCAATGCATGTAGAAGTTCATGGAAATTTAGTGGTCATTCATGCATTTGTTCTAATTAATGCCTCGATAAACATAACTTCTTGAGAAAAATGAGCGTACTAATTACTTGTGCAAACTACGAAATTAATTCAACCACTCACCGTCTACCTTGGTTGGAGAGATTTTTAAATTGAGCCATAAACTGGAAAGGAGGGATTAGTAACTTTTGTCTCGGCCTTGTGTAGATGCAAAATGTATTTTTTATAGTGGCCTTGTATAAGTAAATGGAGGGAGTACGAAAGGACATATATATTCCAAACAATATGATAATCTCTCTAACAAAGGTACGTAGTAGGGACGAGGAGTAAATGGAGGGAGTAGTCAAATTTTCTCCTCGTGATGCGAGCCACCGCGCGCGTGGGCGAGGGAGCGGGCGTAAGGCGTACAGTAATACTACTACTACTACTCGTAAGCAAGATTCACCTCATCCTGCGAGCCACCGCGCCCATGGGCGGGGGAGACGGCGTATTAAGCAAGCTTCTCCTCATTCTGCGAGTTGACGGGACACATCAAAAGTACTCCAGTGTATAGAGCCTTGCCTCTAAGGTAGGCCCCACATGGTTTGCCTCTTTTTTAACATAACACGTCAAGTCGCAATTTGTTTGTTCACCCATGTAGACGATCCTCACTCCACCAAGTGGACAACCAGTACACGTGTCAAATTACCACGTGGGCTGCCTTTCCGTACAGAAATGAGATCCACCGTGTACCCACATGGGTGTGGTTGGGAAGGAGACGGGAGTATGTGCGCCGTGCGTGCACCTCTTCTCTTCGTGCACGTCCCCCACCTACGTGGGTGTGTGTGAGAGAGATGCAAACCTAGACATAATGCACCATCCAACACCATGCCTCCGCCCAGTCCGACCACCAGTCACCACAACGCCCCACTCCTCCTCACCTTATCTCACATCTTTCTCCCTCCATTTTTATATACAAGGGGCCACTATCAAAATTACAATTTGCAGATATACAAGGCCACTAACACTAATCGATGAAATATTAATGGTGTTTCCCTCATGGTACTAGCAAAGGAGGACATTAATTATATATTGCATGCGTGCGGGAGTTTGTAAAAAATGCATCTTGATGCTCCGTGCAATGCACGGTCATCTTGCTAGTCCATGAAAACAACACATGGCCAAATTCCAAGGCGAACGAGGGATTTGAATCTATTGGGAGGGGTTGTTTGGATCTTGCCCGGGGTAGCCAAAATATTGGCGACCCTTTTGTCCACCGGTGCCTTTGCCACCGATGAACGAGGAATGGCTCGGGTGCTCATGCTATCATGCATCCTCTAGCACGCACGTTGGAGACGAGCTCGCACGAGCTGTGTTTTTTTGTCCCACAATGCCACCCGAGCC
>NW_025235638.1:0-5968 GCF_018294505.1 Triticum aestivum | reverse complement strand
GTTCAGTATTATTTTTTACGCTGCAGTGGTGCCCAGTTTTTGTAATCTGCTTCTTCGTTGCGCTTTATGATCACTGGTGGCGAACTTCGATGCCCAGTGGATGTAATATACCTTAAATCCTTTATTATATAGTGTAGGTTTATTCTTAGTTACTATGCCGTAATTTATTTATTGTATAGAGTAGGTTTGTTCTTAATTCCTACTAGTTACCACCATCATTCGCTATCTGAAAAAAAATCAGATGTAGTTGACCGGGCCGAAACATTCAACTCTAACGGGCGAGGTTTTTAGCGGGCCACAATTGGGCTGGCCTACGTCTTTCTTGGGCCCGAATGATTGGGGCCTTCACACATTGCACCAGGCCCAAACTTACACCAGCCTATATTTTAGTTGGGCCTTTTGTCGACCCAGCGCTTAGTTTGACCCAGGTAGCATTAGGCCATTAACAGGATGGATATTGTACTGGCCTGTACGGCCAAGATGAAACCACGGGCCTTTAGCAGGCCAAAATGCATGTTGGGCCTCAATTTTCACTAGTCGTCGACGGGCCTTCAGCAGGCCAAAATGTAGACCTGGCCTTTTTGGGCCAAGTTAGCTCACGGGCCGTTACCAGGCCGAAACATATCTCGGGCCTTAGTTGGCTCACTGATATCATGGGCCTTTAAGAGGCCGAAAGCTTAGTACAGGCATCAATGGGCTGAATTACACGACAGGCCTTTAACAGGCTCAAAGTCACGTTGGGCTTAACTGTTGCCACCTTTAGCACGGGCCGTTAGTGGGCCCAATGTCCCGTCTGACCATATATGGCCCATGGGCAGCACGGGCCATTCCCAGGCCGTAAGTCACACCGGGCTAAAATGGGCCCATGTCTACATCAGGCCTCTAACAGGCCAAAAGTCACTAGGGTTTAGTTCGGCCCAAATATTCGGTGAACAATTAACGGGCTAGATCTGGCTTCGGGCCGCAAATGGGCCCAAATATTGGGCGGACAATTAACGGGCCAGATCTGGCTTCGGGTCGTAAATGGGCCCAAATATTAGGAGGACAATTAACTGGCCAGATCTGGCTTCGGGCCGTAAATGGGCCTTTATTAAGCAGATCGTTATTGGGCTAGCCCACTAGTACCTGATTAAGTACTACGGGCCTTTGACTGGGCCGGCCTTTTTAACCTATATGGGACTCTGTTGGGCCCAGCCACGTGTCGACGTATCATAGGCATGTCTCCTCCAATGGACGGGCGACATCTGGCCCACTGACGAGCTGACAGGTGTTCCCTTCGGCCAATCAAAATTTTACACATGGAAATTTCCGATTGGCCATAGCTGTTAACGGGTTATCGGATCCAAAATCCGACCCGATAGCTTAACGGCGTTCCGTTACGGTGGATGACACGGGTCGGTCACCCTTGACGAAAGCACTTCTATGACGCGCGATTTATCATCATGGAAGTGGACTCTTCCACAATGATAATTTTGGTAATGTCATGGAACACTTCTACGACAACACATGTATGACTATCTTGATTCTGTCATAAAATAGTCATGGATGTACATGCATGACAAAAACCGCGACCTACTGTGACCAAAACGTATCATCACGGAAGTGTATTTTTTTGTAGTGTTATAATGATCCTATTGTTCCTACTACTTATGTTGAGAAACCACCTTTCCCTGTTAGGATAAAGGATCATGCTAAAGCTTCAACTGTGGTTCGTAAGAGTAATACTAGAACATATACACCTCCTAAGAAAATTAAAGTTGAACCTAGTATTGCTATGGTTAAAGATCTCTTGGCTGATAATATTGATGGGCATGTTATTTATTTCTGTGAACAGGTTGCTAACATTGCTAGACCCGATGCTAAGATACATAGACCTGTTGTAGGCATGCCTGTTATTTCTGTTAAAATAGGAGATCATTGTTATCATGGCTTATGTGATATGGGTGCTAGTGCTAGTGCAATACCCCATTCCTTATATAAAGAAATCATGCATGACATTGCACCTACTGAGATAGAGGATATTGCTGTTACCATTAAACTTGCCAATAGAGATACTATTTCACCAATTGGGATGGTTAGAGATGTTGAAGTCTTGTGTGGGAAAGTTAAATACCCTGCTGATTTTCTTGTTCTTGGTTCCCCCCAAGATGACTTTTGTCCCATTATATTTGGTAGACCCTTCTTGAATACTGTTATTGCTAGGATTGATTGTGAAAAGGATATTGTTACAATTGGCTTGGGAGATATGTCTCATGAGTTTAATTTTGCTAAATTTCGTAGATAACCCCATGATAAAGAATTGCCTAGTAAGGATGAAATAATTGGTCTTGCTTCTATTGCCGTGCCTCCTAATGATCCTTTAGAACAATATTTTCTAGACCATGAAAAATGATATGTTTATGAATGAAAAGGGAAATAGATGAAGTATTCTTTAAACAGGGTCCTATCTTGAAACACAACTTACCTGTTGAAATCCTACGGGATCCTCCTCCACCCAAGGGTGATCCCGTGTTTGAGCTTAAACCATTACCTGATACTCTTAAATGTGCTTATCTTGATGAAAAGAAGATATATCATGTTACTATTAGTGCTAACCTTTCAGAGCAGGAAGAGGAAAGATTATTGAAAACTCTGAAGAAGCACCGTGCTGCTATTGGATATACTCTGGATAATCTTAATGACATCAGTCCCACTCTATGCCAACACAAAATAAAGTTGGAGGAAGATGCCAAACCAATTATTGATCACCAACGACGGTTAAATTCTAAGATGAAAGAAGTGGCAAGAAAGGAAATACTAAAGCTCCTTGAGGCAGGTATAATTTATCCCGTTGCTAATATTCAGTGGGTAATTCCTGTCCATTATGTCCCTAAGAAGGGAGGTATTACTGTCGTTCCTAATGATAAAGATGAATTGATCCCGCAAAGAATTATTACAGGTTATAGGATGGTAATTGATTTCCGCAAATTAAATAAAGCTACTAAAAAATCATTACCCTTTACCTTTTATTGATGAAATGCTAGAAAGACTATCCAAACATACACATTTTTGCTTTCTAGACGGTTACTCTGGTTTCTCTCAAATACCTGTGTCGGCGGAGGATCAAGAAAAGACTAGTTTTACTTGCCCTTTCGGTACTTTTGCTTATAGACATATGCCTTTTGGTTTATGTAATGCACATGCTACCTTTCAAAGATGCATGATGGATATATTCTTTGACTTTTGTGAAAAGATTTGTGAGATATTCATGGATGATTTCTCCGTTTATGGATCCTCCTTTGATGATTGTTTGAGCAACCTTGAACGAGTTTTGCAAAGATGCGAAGATACTAGTCTTGTTTTGAATTGGGAAAGGTGCCACTTTATGGTTAATGAAGGCATTGTCTTGGGGCATAAAATTTTTGAAAGAGGTATTGAAGTTGATAGATCTAAAGTTGATGCTATTGAAAAGATGTCGTGTCCCAAGGACATTAAAGGTATAAGAAGTTTCCTTTGTCATGACGGTTTTTATAGAAGGTTTATTAAGGACTTTTCTAAAATCTCTAGGCCTATAACTAATCTATTGCAAAAAGATATTCCTTTTGTCTTTGATGATGATTGTGTAGAAGCGTTGAAATACTTAAGAAAGCTTTGATGTCTGAACCTATTGTTCAGCCACCTGATTGGAATTTACCCTTTGAAATTATGTGCGATGCTAGCGATTATGCTGTAGGGGCTATTCTAGGACAAAGAGTTGACAAGAAATTAAATGTTATTCAATATGCTACTAAGACTCTAGACGCTGCTCAGAGAAATTATGCTACTACTGAAAAAGAATTCTTAGCAGTTGTATTTGCTTGTGATAAGTTCAGACCTTATATTGTTGATTCTGAAGTAACTATTCACACTGATCATGTTGCTATTAAATATCGTATGGAAAAGAAAGCTGCTAAACCTAGACTTATTAGATGGGTTCTCTTGCTACAAGAATTTGATTTGCATATTATTGATAGAAAGGGAGCTGAGAACTTCGTTGCAGACAACTTGTCTAGGTTAGAGAATGTTCTTGATGACCCACTCCCTATTGATGATAGCTTTCCTGATGAACAATTAGCTGTCATAAATGCTTCTTGTACTGCTCCATGGTATGTGGATTATGATAATTACATTTTTGCTAAATTTATACCACCTAGTTTCACATACCAGCAAAAGAAAAAGTTTTTCTATGATTTAAGACATTACTTCTGGGATGACCCACACCTATATAAAGAAGGAGTAGATGGTGTTATTAGACGTTGTGTACCTGAGCATGAACAGGAACAGATCCTTCGTAAGTGTCACTCAGAGGCATATGGAGGACACCACATTGGAGATAGAACTGCACATAAGGTATTGCAATCTGGTTTTTATTGGCCTACTCTCTTCAAAGATGCCCGTAAGTTTATCTTGTCATGTGATGAATGTCAAAGAATTGGTAATATTAGTAGATGTCAAGAAATGCATATGAATTATTCTCTTGTTATTGAACCATTTGATGTTTGGGGCTTTGATTATATGGGACGTTTTCCTGCCTCTAATGGGTATACACATATTTTAGTTGCTGTTGATTACTTTACTAAGTGGGTAGAAGCTATTCCAACTAGTAGTGCTGATCATAGCACTTCTATTAAGATGCTTAAAGAAGTTATTTTTCTGAGCTTTGGAGTCCCTAGATATCTCATGACTGATGGTGGTAAAAGCATGATGCAAAATGGATGTATCAACTCCCCCAAGCTTAGACCTCGCTTGTCCTCAAGCGGAAGCCGATATCGAAAAATATGTCCACATGTTTAAAGATAGAGGTGTCGATAAAAATAAAATATGGACATGAGGGCATCATGATCATTCTTATAACAACAACATATATAGATTTTGTCATATGATTTCTCATGCTCAAGTAACAATCTATTCACAATGTCAAGTATGGATCATAAACTTCATTGGGAACTAACAAACTATAATCTCAGTCATTGAAGCAATTGCAATTTATCATAACATCGGAAAGAGTCAAGAATAAAGCTTTTCAGCAAGTCCACGTACTCAACTATCATCTACTCTTCTACAATTGCTAACACTCACGCAATACTTATGGTTATGGAATTTTAATCGGACACTGAGAAAGATAGGGGCTTATAGTGTTGCCTCCCAACGTATTCACCTTTGGGTGATGTCAACAATAATAGTTCATGCTAACTTACATCCAATTGGATATATATCAGGATCTTTCCAACACGAGGTGCTTGCCAAAGGATAAAATGAAAAAGGGAAAGGTGAAGATCACCTTGACTCTTGCATAAAGTAAAAGACATAAAGTAAAAGATAGGCCCTTCACAGATGGAAGAAGAGGTTGTCATGTTCTTTTAGGGTTGGATGCACAAAATCTTAATGCAAAAGAACATCACTTTATATTGCCACTTGTGATATGAAACTTTATTATGCAGTCCATCGCTTTTATTACTTACATATCACACGATCGTATAAAGCTTATGTTCTCCGCACTAATAAGTCATACATATTTAGAGAGGAATTTTTATTGCTTGCAACATGACAACTTACTTGAAGGATCTTACTCAATCCATAGGTAGGTATGGTGGACTCTCATGGCAAAAACTGGGTTTAAGGATATTTGGAAGAACAAGTAGTATCTCTACTTGGTGCAAGGAATTTTGGCTAGCATGAGGGGGAAAGGCAAGCTCAACATGTTTGAATGATCCATGACCATATACTTTAATTGAGATGTGAGAAAACATAAACCATTACGTTGTCTTCCTTATCCAACATTAACTCTTTAGCATGTCATACTTTAATGAGTGCTCACAATTATAAAAGATGTCCAAGATAGTATATTTATATGTGAAAACCTCTCTTTCTTTATTACTTCCTATTAATTGCAACGATGACCAAAACTATGTTTATCAACTTTCAACAACTTTTAAGTCTCATACTCTTT
>NW_025235637.1:0-5969 GCF_018294505.1 Triticum aestivum | reverse complement strand
TGGGCTCGGAGTCGCTGCTGGACTCGGGCAGGCCACCGAGCCAGCCCACCCTGCCACGTTGCGCCTCCCCACCGAACCAGACTCCCCACGCGTGGTGCACCAATCGGCTACAGGTGGCAGCCCGACCAGGCGGCACGCACCAGGCGAGGCGCGCCAATCAGCTGCAGCGGGCAGCCCGACCAGGCGGTACGCGCCGGACCCGCAGGTCTATTCCAGGCGGGCCCCTGCGGCGGCCTCAGGTAGGCGCGGCGCTGGTCCCGTGATTGATCCGCCCGAATCTTCTGCGGCAGCCCCCGATGACCCGTCCACAACAGCTGCCACGGAAGATCCCGCTCTGCCAAGCGGATCTGCAGCCTTGCGATCGCCAGGATCTCATCCGTCGCTGTCTCTGTCTTCGCCTGGATTGTCTGCGGCACCTCCGCCGCTGCCTCGTACGCATCTGCAGGCAGGCACTATTCATCCAGTTAATTACAAAACAAAGTATGGTTTAGCTACTTCATCCGACCCCGCAGGTGAACCTCGTACTGTCACCGATGCTCTTGCTGATCCCCGGTGGAAGCATGCTATGGATGAAGAATTTCGTGCTTTGCAGAATAATAATACATGGCACCTTGTTCCTTATCATCCACGTCACAACATCATTGATTGTAAGTGGGTGTATCGCATCAAACGTCGATCAGATGGCACCATTGATCACTACAAAGCCAGACTCGTTGCCAAAGGCGCAATGCAGGGGATAAAGTGGAGCACGCGCACAGAGGGGGTGCGAAACCAGAACATTGGCGTCTCGTCAATTGAGAATTCCACTCGACATGGTACATTCTGGTTCACTGTACATTTTCCTAGAAATTTAAATAAGAGTATTAGAACAATTCAGAAAAAATCATTTAAATAAGAGTATTAGAACAATTCAGAAAGAAAACTTTATATTCTGCAAGATTTTTTCATCCATTCTACAAGCATGTGCAACATATTTTGCAGATATAAAATAAATTAAGTATACAGAGGTGATGAGTACAAACCTTCTTCTGGCACATCCATATTCTTTTCTATTCCCCGGTTGTGAAAATGTTCTCTGCAAAGGGAAGATATAGGTAAACAGTGAGATAAAATTCATTTGCCTTCTATTAACTCCACAGGATCACACTCTAGTTGTATTTTTATATAAAGGTATTTATGTTCCAAGGTTTATCTTGGCTTCTAATCTGTATTTCGTTTTGCAGTACTTCTAAACACAACTTGTGTTATGCCTTCAACAAGCACTATCTTTTCTTTAAAGATTTCTAACAAAAATGATGTATAAAGATTAGAAGAAATCTCCAGGCCTAGCATTGATATGATCCGTGACAAATGCACCATATCAATCTATTCTGTATTTTTCCTCTTTCTTTTCTCTTTGGGGTATCAAGACAAGTGGAATCAAAAGCTTCAGAATGCAAGTATGCCATACTAATCAGCAACGATTCACAATGAAATTACAGTTTCCTCACCTGCTCCTGCTATTTATAGAAACGATTATGCAACATAGAGCTGAACACATACCAATAGAAATTTCATTACTAATACGAAAGAGGCATTACTAATACACATATCACATTCACCTTGTCACTTTGACCACCAGGTGGTGGGTATGCTCCTAAAGCATTAGTAGTGATGCTACGAAAGAGAAGATAAAAACAGATATTTTCATTAGCAATCAATCAAGCACTTTTCTGGAACGAGAGTCGATCAAAATCACACCGTGAGACCAACTATATTAGTTAAAAGCATCGTTGGTTACAATGCAAGTGAAAACAAAGTTACAAAAATGCACATGATGCTACATGGGGTTCTCTTCGCGTACCAGTTTCATCTCTGCAGGTTGGTTGCTGCTGCTGGTAATCCTTGTTGCGACTAACGCAAGCTTCCAGCCTGAAGATCCAACCATGTCAATAACAGCAGATGCAAATGTTTTGGTCCTACCACCTGAGCCATAGAGAAATGGTGCACGGTGAGTGGCTGTTTAACTAAACCCATGGGGGCAACAACATGAACTGAAAAATGCATGAGATGAGTCTTGTTTGTTACCTGGTGCTACAATGGCTACGACCAGACCAGTGCATTACTCTCCCCAAGCTCAGTGACACAGATTCAGAGTCCACCTCATCTAAACCTTGCAGCACACCGGCAGATAACACTGATGTCATCTAATTACATTAGTCCTACAATATATTGAAGATTCAACACTGACTCTTTGTGCATGCATGTATTATTCTACGGTTTCCAACAGAGCCCTTTTCATGATAGAAATACATATAGCAAGGAAATACTAGTTATACATTCTCGACAAAAAATACCAGTTATACACCATGGATTTCGCGGTCCAACTTTTCTCCGAAGTTGTTCAACGTTTCTTGCAAACATGGAACAATGTCTGTTAAGGTTTAAGAATTCTATTGACCCTGTGAAATTTGAGACTAATAGGTGTACCAGTTAATGACGTCGTATCCATGTGATACTGCTATCTTTTGGGCTCCCAACACAAAATATTTGTATGCGTAGGACACATTCATGTGGTACTATGAGGCAAAGTATGAAGCCTGAACTTTTTCGATAAAGGGCGGATTTTATTGACTCAATATGAAGCATCAAGGGGATACAAAACACAATGAGCAATGAGCCCACACCCGGTCTCTGCATAGCTAGGATGCACACAACCAACATCAACACGCACACAAAAATATGCCATAAAATAGCAAAGTCACATAAGACCAAAGCTATATGGAGGCAAAGAAAAACCTAATCCGCGGTCGGCAAACTACACAAGAATGACCATATCCGCGCCAACCATCTTATGACAGCACACGTACAAAGATGTTTCTTCAACAGCAACGCCTTCAAGAAGGAAGTGATGCTCAAGCACCGCCGTCACCGGATTCAACCACCCAAGGCCAGAATCAAAGTTTTCACCCTAAAGAATCAGTCCGAGTATGTCCGAGCAATGCCTTCATCAAGGTAACGATATAAAAACATCGCCATTTCCAGGTATAACCAACATGGGTCGTACCTAGGCTTTCACCCCGAAGCTCGAGACTGGGTGCTCGAGTAGCACCACCATCAAAGTCCCTCATGTGTTGTCGCCACCATGTTTCCACGATGCCAGCAGCCACATGCGATGTGCAAGCTGCATAACCGTTCCTCTGCGTCAAGCATTAATCTATAGTTTGCATTCTCCGCCGAAGCCAGCCACCGGATATGGAGGTCGGAACCCCCAGGTAATCCTTTCGATAGCCACTTCAGTTTGCAACGAGGCCACCGCCGCATCACACAGACAACCAGAACCGCCGCCCACCTCCGATCTGCAACCATGGTGGTCTTTGCCTGACATCAAAAGAATCCAACGCGCCTTGCCGCCATCCACCGCAAGGGGAGGATGCATTGTAGGAGATGGCGTTGGTGGCATTGGCCTGGAGTTGCCACTCGAGTGGCCGAGAGGGACGCAGGCCCTGGCGAATGGGTGTCGAATTCTATAGTGTACGAGGATGACGAAGTTGCTGCTAGATGAGGCACCGCAGAAGCTAGCCTCTAGTAGCAATCGATCCATTCCATGACATGTACTAGAGTACTAGTACATCCACGGGAACACCAGCAGAACAATGCTTGGCCCAGGTCTGGCCAGCGCAAGCCGCTGCGCCCTCCGCCGTCGTGGATCCGGAGCATAGGCACATTTCGCACCCGAAAGAGAGCAGCCGAGGACTTCGGATCTCAACGCCACCATCCCCTGCCCCATAGGCCAACACGACGCCAAGGAGAGGCTGTCGTGGCCATGCCAGCAGAACGTCACGCTCAAGCACACATGGCCACGCCGGCGATGCAGCAACCTGCCGGAGCCGTCCAAGCTGGATCAGATCAACAACGCCGCTGCTCTCCGCAAGAAGCTCGCCGCCGTGCCTGAGAGCCACCCGCGCCGCGAGCAAGGTCCCCACCTCTGCCGTCAGCCACACGGCTTCGCTTGCTGCGTCCTCCGATGGCAGCGGAGAGGAGGAAGGGAAGATTTGTGTGGCGGCAGCTAGGGTTCGGGTTGCCGCCCGAGTCGCCCACACGGGAGCGACGCGCGGGGCGGTACCCCAAGTGAAGCCTGAACTTTACCTGCCCAACATACAGATTCCTATATGTTCTTAGCACGAAGATCCGCTTTGTGTCCTTCGATCCACCGGATGGGTCGAGGATTTGCTAGTGAGAGGATAACATCTTCTACAAGGCAATCAAACCAAGACTGGCTATTGGTTAGGTTCAGAGATAGGAGCTTTTACTGGGTGGTTCCCATTTTGAAACTACATGTGCAGATTAGTCATATTATTATTTGGATGGCGTTAATGGGCACACTGGATGTGTTTTGTGTTTGCTGACTCTTATTAAGATAATTAACCGTGGACATCTCAAGTAATTGTATCACATGTAACAAGAAAAGTAAAACCACCATACTTCGACACAGGAGATCAGACAAAATAATGGCCACTGTCGGCGAACAAATAAGGAGTTACGCCGTGGAAGCATAAAGAAGTGATATAACATGAAAGATGAGGAGGCCCCTGACTATTTCCTACCCTTGTCAATAGATGAGCAAAATTTACAGCAACATGAGCTTATCTGATGTCTCAAACAATCCAGCACAAGTATATTCCCCCAGGTTGATATATTTTATCAGATGATAGGTTGCGCCGAGAAGTCCCATAACCCAGAGGCAATATATACTGCAGCCAAGTCATAAAGTCTGCAGCTAAATGTCAGAAAGAAGAAAGTATTGAAAGACAACAGAGGATAAATATTACATAGCCTCCCTACCTAGTGAGTAGTACAGGGTGGGGTTGAAAGCAGACAATATCCATAGCATCAAGAATCAAGATTCAACAATAGCACTACGTTCAAAGGATCTGTACAAAAACATAATAAAAGTGCAACCAAATGGAATCACATGTAATCAGAAATAGTAGCCCCCATGGAATATCTAACATGCATGCAATTTAATGTATTAGTAAACTTCATACAAAATAAAGGCAATGTCTCAGAGCTAGATAGAATACCAATTCAGAAATTAGAATCTAGTAGGATGTAAACAAATAAAGTGATTGAATATCAAAAGCATGCATGGACTAAAAATCATGAAAAATCAAAATCAGAGGACCAAAATGTTCACAAGCTATAGAAAAATGTTCTTTTACTGCATCTTGTTTCCTTTTCTGTTTCTTTCAGAAACCTGCACAATTGTGACAATTATGACATTTAGGAAAATGTTAAGAGAAATAAAAGGACTGAAGAGACATGGAAGTGTGGCAGGCATAATCAAAAGGGGGAGAATGAGAGGAAGCCGGAGCTTCACCTGGTACACAGGGACTTCCCTCGCCCACACTACCCCGCTCTTCCCTTGATATGGAGGATCCCTGCCAAAGCATCTAAGAATAAAAATCATCAAAAAATGGATATTGTTTCAACGATCACCCAGCTGCAATATGCAAATGGATGCTTTCATGGCCAATAGAGAGATTTCCCCAAGTTAGCATCATGCAGCAACTTACATAACACTGAATCAAGTTGTCCATGTGTTATCTAAAAGAGATATCTATACAAGTGTAAATGATATCTTTTCTTGTTGTCTTTCTGAACCTGTACGGAGAGAATTCAGGATCCCTTTTGAAAAATCTACAAGTTGGCTCATCTCAGTCTCACAACAACAATTAGTAACCTATGATACCATACAATATGCTGCCATGAGTAGGGCAGATTTAAATACCCAGAAATTGGGAAGGCCCCGTCCCCTCCATACCTTGGAGGGATTGATTGATTTTAGCAACCAAGAGAAACTGCTGCTGCGCCTGATGAGAAGAAATGATCTAGATGATCATACCTTGAAGTGAGGAAGGAGGAAGTGGAGACGGCGGCTCAGATCTACGGCTTGGCGTCGCCGGAACCCACGACCGGACGCCGTGCAG
>NW_025235636.1:0-5969 GCF_018294505.1 Triticum aestivum | reverse complement strand
TGGGCTCGGAGTCGCTGCTGGACTCGGGCAGGCCACCGAGCCAGCCCACCCTGCCACGTTGCGCCTCCCCACCGAACCAGACTCCCCACGCGTGGTGCACCAATCGGCTACAGGTGGCAGCCCGACCAGGCGGCACGCACCAGGCGAGGCGCGCCAATCAGCTGCAGCGGGCAGCCCGACCAGGCGGTACGCGCCGGACCCGCAGGTCTATTCCAGGCGGGCCCCTGCGGCGGCCTCAGGTAGGCGCGGCGCTGGTCCCGTGATTGATCCGCCCGAATCTTCTGCGGCAGCCCCCGATGACCCGTCCACAACAGCTGCCACGGAAGATCCCGCTCTGCCAAGCGGATCTGCAGCCTTGCGATCGCCAGGATCTCATCCGTCGCTGTCTCTGTCTTCGCCTGGATTGTCTGCGGCACCTCCGCCGCTGCCTCGTACGCATCTGCAGGCAGGCACTATTCATCCAGTTAATTACAAAACAAAGTATGGTTTAGCTACTTCATCCGACCCCGCAGGTGAACCTCGTACTGTCACCGATGCTCTTGCTGATCCCCGGTGGAAGCATGCTATGGATGAAGAATTTCGTGCTTTGCAGAATAATAATACATGGCACCTTGTTCCTTATCATCCACGTCACAACATCATTGATTGTAAGTGGGTGTATCGCATCAAACGTCGATCAGATGGCACCATTGATCACTACAAAGCCAGACTCGTTGCCAAAGGCGCAATGCAGGGGATAAAGTGGAGCACGCGCACAGAGGGGGTGCGAAACCAGAACATTGGCGTCTCGTCAATTGAGAATTCCACTCGACATGGTACATTCTGGTTCACTGTACATTTTCCTAGAAATTTAAATAAGAGTATTAGAACAATTCAGAAAAAATCATTTAAATAAGAGTATTAGAACAATTCAGAAAGAAAACTTTATATTCTGCAAGATTTTTTCATCCATTCTACAAGCATGTGCAACATATTTTGCAGATATAAAATAAATTAAGTATACAGAGGTGATGAGTACAAACCTTCTTCTGGCACATCCATATTCTTTTCTATTCCCCGGTTGTGAAAATGTTCTCTGCAAAGGGAAGATATAGGTAAACAGTGAGATAAAATTCATTTGCCTTCTATTAACTCCACAGGATCACACTCTAGTTGTATTTTTATATAAAGGTATTTATGTTCCAAGGTTTATCTTGGCTTCTAATCTGTATTTCGTTTTGCAGTACTTCTAAACACAACTTGTGTTATGCCTTCAACAAGCACTATCTTTTCTTTAAAGATTTCTAACAAAAATGATGTATAAAGATTAGAAGAAATCTCCAGGCCTAGCATTGATATGATCCGTGACAAATGCACCATATCAATCTATTCTGTATTTTTCCTCTTTCTTTTCTCTTTGGGGTATCAAGACAAGTGGAATCAAAAGCTTCAGAATGCAAGTATGCCATACTAATCAGCAACGATTCACAATGAAATTACAGTTTCCTCACCTGCTCCTGCTATTTATAGAAACGATTATGCAACATAGAGCTGAACACATACCAATAGAAATTTCATTACTAATACGAAAGAGGCATTACTAATACACATATCACATTCACCTTGTCACTTTGACCACCAGGTGGTGGGTATGCTCCTAAAGCATTAGTAGTGATGCTACGAAAGAGAAGATAAAAACAGATATTTTCATTAGCAATCAATCAAGCACTTTTCTGGAACGAGAGTCGATCAAAATCACACCGTGAGACCAACTATATTAGTTAAAAGCATCGTTGGTTACAATGCAAGTGAAAACAAAGTTACAAAAATGCACATGATGCTACATGGGGTTCTCTTCGCGTACCAGTTTCATCTCTGCAGGTTGGTTGCTGCTGCTGGTAATCCTTGTTGCGACTAACGCAAGCTTCCAGCCTGAAGATCCAACCATGTCAATAACAGCAGATGCAAATGTTTTGGTCCTACCACCTGAGCCATAGAGAAATGGTGCACGGTGAGTGGCTGTTTAACTAAACCCATGGGGGCAACAACATGAACTGAAAAATGCATGAGATGAGTCTTGTTTGTTACCTGGTGCTACAATGGCTACGACCAGACCAGTGCATTACTCTCCCCAAGCTCAGTGACACAGATTCAGAGTCCACCTCATCTAAACCTTGCAGCACACCGGCAGATAACACTGATGTCATCTAATTACATTAGTCCTACAATATATTGAAGATTCAACACTGACTCTTTGTGCATGCATGTATTATTCTACGGTTTCCAACAGAGCCCTTTTCATGATAGAAATACATATAGCAAGGAAATACTAGTTATACATTCTCGACAAAAAATACCAGTTATACACCATGGATTTCGCGGTCCAACTTTTCTCCGAAGTTGTTCAACGTTTCTTGCAAACATGGAACAATGTCTGTTAAGGTTTAAGAATTCTATTGACCCTGTGAAATTTGAGACTAATAGGTGTACCAGTTAATGACGTCGTATCCATGTGATACTGCTATCTTTTGGGCTCCCAACACAAAATATTTGTATGCGTAGGACACATTCATGTGGTACTATGAGGCAAAGTATGAAGCCTGAACTTTTTCGATAAAGGGCGGATTTTATTGACTCAATATGAAGCATCAAGGGAATACAAAACACAATGAGCAATGAGCCCACACCCGGTCTCTGCATAGCTAGGATGCACACAACCAACATCAACACGCACACAAAAATATGCCATAAAATAGCAAAGTCACATAAGACCAAAGCTATATGGAGGCAAAGAAAAACCTAATCCGCGGTCGGCAAACTACACAAGAATGACCATATCCGCGCCAACCATCTTATGACAGCACACGTACAAAGATGTTTCTTCAACAGCAACGCCTTCAAGAAGGAAGTGATGCTCAAGCACCGCCGTCACCGGATTCAACCACCCAAGGCCAGAATCAAAGTTTTCACCCTAAAGAATCAGTCCGAGTATGTCCGAGCAATGCCTTCATCAAGGTAACGATATAAAAACATCGCCATTTCCAGGTATAACCAACATGGGTCGTACCTAGGCTTTCACCCCGAAACTCGAGACTGGGTGCTCGAGTAGCACCACCATCAAAGTCCCTCATGTGTTGTCGCCACCATGTTTCCACGATGCCAGCAGCCACATGCGATGTGCAAGCTGCATAACCGTTCCTCTGCGTCAAGCATTAATCTATAGTTTGCATTCTCCGCCGAAGCCAGCCACCGGATATGGAGGTCGGAACCCCCAGGTAATCCTTTCGATAGCCACTTCAGTTTGCAACGAGGCCACCGCCGCATCACACAGACAACCAGAACCGCCGCCCACCTCCGATCTGCAACCATGGTGGTCTTTGCCTGACATCAAAAGAATCCAACGCGCCTTGCCGCCATCCACCGCAAGGGGAGGATGCATTGTAGGAGATGGCGTTGGTGGCATTGGCCTGGAGTTGCCACTCGAGTGGCCGAGAGGGACGCAGGCCCTGGCGAATGGGTGTCGAATTCTATAGTGTACGAGGATGACGAAGTTGCTGCTAGATGAGGCACCGCAGAAGCTAGCCTCTAGTAGCAATCGATCCATTCCATGACATGTACTAGAGTACTAGTACATCCACGGGAACACCAGCAGAACAATGCTTGGCCCAGGTCTGGCCAGCGCAAGCCGCTGCGCCCTCCGCCGTCGTGGATCCGGAGCATAGGCACATTTCGCACCCGAAAGAGAGCAGCCGAGGACTTCGGATCTCAACGCCACCATCCCCTGCCCCATAGGCCAACACGACGCCAAGGAGAGGCTGTCGTGGCCATGCCAGCAGAACGTCACGCTCAAGCACACATGGCCACGCCGGCGATGCAGCAACCTGCCGGAGCCGTCCAAGCTGGATCAGATCAACAACGCCGCTGCTCTCCGCAAGAAGCTCGCCGCCGTGCCTGAGAGCCACCCGCGCCGCGAGCAAGGTCCCCACCTCTGCCGTCAGCCACACGGCTTCGCTTGCTGCGTCCTCCGATGGCAGCGGAGAGGAGGAAGGGAAGATTTGTGTGGCGGCAGCTAGGGTTCGGGTTGCCGCCCGAGTCGCCCACACGGGAGCGACGCGCGGGGCGGTACCCCAAGTGAAGCCTGAACTTTACCTGCCCAACATACAGATTCCTATATGTTCTTAGCACGAAGATCCGCTTTGTGTCCTTCGATCCACCGGATGGGTCGAGGATTTGCTAGTGAGAGGATAACATCTTCTACAAGGCAATCAAACCAAGACTGGCTATTGGTTAGGTTCAGAGATAGGAGCTTTTACTGGGTGGTTCCCATTTTGAAACTACATGTGCAGATTAGTCATATTATTATTTGGATGGCGTTAATGGGCACACTGGATGTGTTTTGTGTTTGCTGACTCTTATTAAGATAATTAACCGTGGACATCTCAAGTAATTGTATCACATGTAACAAGAAAAGTAAAACCACCATACTTCGACACAGGAGATCAGACAAAATAATGGCCACTGTCGGCGAACAAATAAGGAGTTACGCCGTGGAAGCATAAAGAAGTGATATAACATGAAAGATGAGGAGGCCCCTGACTATTTCCTACCCTTGTCAATAGATGAGCAAAATTTACAGCAACATGAGCTTATCTGATGTCTCAAACAATCCAGCACAAGTATATTCCCCCAGGTTGATATATTTTATCAGATGATAGGTTGCGCCGAGAAGTCCCATAACCCAGAGGCAATATATACTGCAGCCAAGTCATAAAGTCTGCAGCTAAATGTCAGAAAGAAGAAAGTATTGAAAGACAACAGAGGATAAATATTACATAGCCTCCCTACCTAGTGAGTAGTACAGGGTGGGGTTGAAAGCAGACAATATCCATAGCATCAAGAATCAAGATTCAACAATAGCACTACGTTCAAAGGATCTGTACAAAAACATAATAAAAGTGCAACCAAATGGAATCACATGTAATCAGAAATAGTAGCCCCCATGGAATATCTAACATGCATGCAATTTAATGTATTAGTAAACTTCATACAAAATAAAGGCAATGTCTCAGAGCTAGATAGAATACCAATTCAGAAATTAGAATCTAGTAGGATGTAAACAAATAAAGTGATTGAATATCAAAAGCATGCATGGACTAAAAATCATGAAAAATCAAAATCAGAGGACCAAAATGTTCACAAGCTATAGAAAAATGTTCTTTTACTGCATCTTGTTTCCTTTTCTGTTTCTTTCAGAAACCTGCACAATTGTGACAATTATGACATTTAGGAAAATGTTAAGAGAAATAAAAGGACTGAAGAGACATGGAAGTGTGGCAGGCATAATCAAAAGGGGGAGAATGAGAGGAAGCCGGAGCTTCACCTGGTACACAGGGACTTCCCTCGCCCACACTACCCCGCTCTTCCCTTGATATGGAGGATCCCTGCCAAAGCATCTAAGAATAAAAATCATCAAAAAATGGATATTGTTTCAACGATCACCCAGCTGCAATATGCAAATGGATGCTTTCATGGCCAATAGAGAGATTTCCCCAAGTTAGCATCATGCAGCAACTTACATAACACTGAATCAAGTTGTCCATGTGTTATCTAAAAGAGATATCTATACAAGTGTAAATGATATCTTTTCTTGTTGTCTTTCTGAACCTGTACGGAGAGAATTCAGGATCCCTTTTGAAAAATCTACAAGTTGGCTCATCTCAGTCTCACAACAACAATTAGTAACCTATGATACCATACAATATGCTGCCATGAGTAGGGCAGATTTAAATACCCAGAAATTGGGAAGGCCCCGTCCCCTCCATACCTTGGAGGGATTGATTGATTTTAGCAACCAAGAGAAACTGCTGCTGCGCCTGATGAGAAGAAATGATCTAGATGATCATACCTTGAAGTGAGGAAGGAGGAAGTGGAGACGGCGGCTCAGATCTACGGCTTGGCGTCGCCGGAACCCACGACCGGACGCCGTGCAG
>NW_025235635.1:0-5969 GCF_018294505.1 Triticum aestivum | reverse complement strand
GGTGTGGTGTTGTTGTAGCCCTTTGGCACCTATGTATCTGGCCCTGGTAGAGTGTGGTTCTCGTGTTGTGTGTTGTGGTTTGTATCGGATCCGTTTGTTGGTGGTTGGTGCTTTATATATAAAGCGGGGCGAAAGCCTTTTTTGGTAAAAGACGTATCATCATATTACTGGCCATATCTCCTTGGAATATCAATGACAACAAAATAAACCTTCAGCCTTTACACATGTATTTGTTGGGTGACGGAGTTGAATGATGTGACTGGTGTTTGTAATGACAAGATGAGTTAATAATATATTGTTGTCAACCTATAGATTCCGGAACAGCTAAACCAAGAGAGAACTTCGGGCATACAACATTTGAATCATCTGGATATCATTAATGGCCAAAAAGGAGTCACTTTTCTTGGCATCACCACCATTTTAATTGCTTGTCTGTGTTATTACCATGTGTGAATCGCTATAAGCCGAAAGGACAGTAGTTAGAGGATGGGTGCATGCTAACCATAGTGTCCGCCAGATATTTTCCAAAGAGAAAATCAATCAGTTCAAATCTCACAAAGTATATTCAGAAGATCCTTCTTACCTGGTGAACCATTCAACACAACAAAACAGAAAGTCATCCTATGTATGGGATCCATCACATCCACCAACAATGGTTGTGCCTACAAGCATAAGGCATGCATTTAATAAAATTCCCAAGAAAAAAGAAAGACAAATGGATATGAAAAGGTAACAGTGAGTCGTCTGTTATATAGATGAATTGACAAACATAAAAAACAACTCACTTTTGTATTTATGTTTTACAGCTCGCTACTCTACTCATACTGCCAACAGATAAAACCATATATGTTGCATTTTGCAAGGGATATTCTTAAAAGAAGTATACATAGCTACCTGAAATTTAGCTCATAAGAAAGCAATACACTGCCTATAATTTATCTCATGTATACTCAACCCCCCTCAGGTCAAGAATACAAAAAAAAGGTGCCAAAACTCATAAACATTACCGACAAAGTGATCTTGAGTATTCAAACTAAATAAATAGAGAATGATTAGAGATAACAAACACGGAAAAAAAGTGGTATAGATCTACCATTCACTTGCATGACAGTATTGAGCAAGTGACAAGGAAAACTACTATTCCGGAAGGTACACTTTGAACGAAAGTTGTTTTATTGAGTTAAGAAAAACAGAAAGATTAAAAGTACTAGATAAAAGAATATAGCTAGCTAAGGTTCCGAACATGCCAAATGAGTTAACCATTTGACATTTGAATTCACATTGTTGCTCATTTCATTTGATATTTGATATGTTATCTCCCAAGGATGAAGACAAATATATTGAATGACAACACAATGTGCAGCTATATGAAATGAAAGAGTATTGTTATAAGTTCGTCTACATAGCAAAGGTATTCGATCATCCCTTTAAGAACATAACTAGGTTACTACTACGATGTGAGGACTAATGAAGAACAATCACCTGGCATACAGAAACTCTTGAAAGAATGATGAGCACTAACACAACCGCTTTCACAAAGTTTCTTCGATTGCATCGACTTAAGTTGAACCATATAGACATTATGGCCCACATATAGAAATATTTCATCAGTATCCTCAACATATCTCAGTCTAAATAACAACCCTGTCCTCACTCCTTCAACCCCAGGGGGGATCCCATCAATGTTATGCATGTCGATGGTCTTCCACAACTCCCATTTGGTAGCACCCTGACAATTAACCTTCCTTTGCCACATTTGAATGTTATGGTAATAGTGAGACAATATGGCGATACCAACAGCGCCATCCATGATCTGGATGACCTCACGCATGTCAAAAAAGTGACGTGACTCATTTATAGTGGGGGGCGCACTGATCAAAGCTAAGATGTGCCCATCCAAATCAAACTCAATCATGTAATCTCTACACAACCAGTAAAGTGCATTACCAACTAGTGACCCATGAGTACCGCCACCAGGAAGCTCACATGGAGTCAGAGTTGAGATGACGTCGCCCCATACGCCAGCCTTCGAAGAGTAAACAGATGCTAAGATGAGCTGTGGACCACTATAGTAGGTGCTCGTGGATAGCAAGATCACCTTGAATGGGCTCAAGTGGCAGTTTCCGTGCACATGGTCGTGATCAGTAGCAGCACAGAGCACCGCCCCGTTAACATAGCGTTTATTGAACTCCGACGGAATGGGCACACGGCACTCCTCCCCGGTGATGGGGGCAATGACAATAAGATCCTGCTGTATTGGGCGCATGATGAGAAGGCGGCCGTGACGGCATCCAAGCAGTTGGAACCTTGAGAGGTCGCCGCTGTCAATGCCGTGGAGTCGCAGGTCGAAGCGCTGTGGAGGGATACGATCAGGATGGTCCAGGATTGGTGTGAACACGATACCATCCACGCTATCCTCGAAGAAACCAAGGAGGGGCGGCTTTTGGTGATATGCACGGAACTGGCGGTGGAACCTTGGGTCGGTGGAGGCGTGTCGCCACCGCTTGCAGACGGCGGAGGCGCGGGGCAGGGAGGAGGTCTGCGGTGGGAGACGGAGCAGGATCTCCCTCAGGAGATCGTCGTCTTCAAGCGGTGAGGATAGCGCAGCCCGCGAGCTGTGGCGGCGGCGACAACTGCCGCGGATCACTCCGGATGCCTCCTCACTCGTGTTCGTGTGGACCTTGGGACGGAGGCGCGTGCTGCACCGGCGAGCCACTCCTTGAACCAGGGGATGGAGGCGAGGGCTGCGGCGGCGGGTGACTCCGTCGCCCTCGTCACTTGCGTGGACTGGGGGATGGAGACGCGCACTGCGCCTCAGATGCAGTCCGGCTCCCTCCTCATTCGCCTGAACCTGGGGATGGAGGCGTGGGCTGCGGCGGCGGGCCGCTCCGGCGGCATCTAGGGCGGCGTTCATCCGCGGCCGCCAAGAAGACCTAGCCAGGATGGACGTCGTGGTAGCAGGCTAGCAACGGGTTGAGTTCGCTCCTGTTGTAGGAGAGAATTGGTTGGGCTTGGACAAAGTAAATAAGTGTTGGGCCCCCGTTCGTTCGCTCGTTGTCATCAACTCATGATCATTGTCTCAAAAAAAATTTGAACTCATGATCCAACATACGATTGGAGTATTCTCTCTCTCTTTTATTTTTGGAATCTACGGTTGGAGTATTCTCAATAAACAAAAACCATACGGATTTAAGACCAACATCCTTACAAGACTTTGATGAACTCATCATACATCTCAGCCTAATTTATTTGCAGTGTCAATCTGTAATTGATAGCTTAAATTGCTATTTTTCCAACTGCTTCTTTCTTGCCACTGTAATTGATAGCTTAAATTGCTATTTTTTTAATCAATTTTTTCCCGGGCTACATTTTGTTGGGTACGCAGATGTAACTTGCAACAAGTTCATACACTAATTAATATCCAACACTTGATGGGGCAATGGATCCACGAAGAGCTTCATCCGACCTGTATTCCCACTGTCATTGTGATTTTTTTTCCTTCGGCTCGTGCTGGTCTGTGTGTACTGTTATTGCTCAGACTTTTATGATGGCAACTCCGATTTCCCTTGTAATGAATTCTTGTTGTGGCTTATAAATAAATAAGGGATGTGCCCTTCTGACAGAGGCCCTTCGTGCGGTTTCCCTTGTACCCATTGGTGGACAAGGCCCGCATGCATCACTCTGGCAGCATACATCTGAGAATGGCTTGGAATTTTCCTCAAAAATTAGACAAAATGACTTGGAATTTCAACCGAGATGAAAGCATAATTCAGCTGAGAATGACTTGGAATTTCAGTCAAAGTAGCTCTCGTGGAATTCTAGCTGAGATCAATCTAAAACTCCTGGGGTGTTGTGTGGCACATGCAATGGACAGCAGTACCAACGTCAGTCAGGGCAAGAAATTTCAGTCGTGTAAAACAGGCGCTTGAAATGCCTTGGAAACCCAACAGAGAATCTTCTATATCTAAATAGGGGCACCCCACTAGCTGATTTTCCTCAATCCTCATGAAGCCACGTCATCCCAATTGTTATAGCCGTTGATGCAATATAGTTCAAGAGTCTGCAGCCGTCTAATCATGTTTTGAGCAATTTACTGAGCTTGCCACCGCTAAGTGGAAAATACCGATTCGTTGCTTCTCTATTCTTCGATCGCACTGTCCCACTCAGGTTTCCTTTGTTTTTTTAGGGGTCCCACAGGTTTTCTAAGTGGGCTAGAGCTGGACATGTCGCTGCTGGGCTTGCTCCCGAAGCCAACATATGGTATGTGGGCTGTAGCCCATGCGTGTTAGGTCATCGTCCACGCGCCGCGACTCTCATCCCCGTCGGTGTCTCTTCCGCCGCCACAATATGCCAGAAATATAGCTACAAATGATATGAAACGGCAACATTAATCACGCACATTACCATCCCTCCGTTACCTTGCAATTGATGACGAATCGCTGAATTTAACTGAGCGGGCATCGTCTTTGCGTTTAAGTGCTGCCATCCTCCCGCAAGATCATCAATCTGCCATGCCTCCAATGACACCCGGTTGTTGGGTCGCAGCTCGCAGGTCAGGCTGCGGTTCAATTGTCGAGCACCTAGATCTTCAAGGAAGACAGACCCAAGTCAACATGCGCGCATCGTTGCTCTCCTCCAGACCTCCTCCGCCACGCCCTCCTGTCGGCCTCGCCTCAAATTTGTCTCTGAATGAGGCTGTCTGCTGGTCCGCCGTTCCATTGCCGGCCACCCGCCGATGCTCTCATCCGAACCTCCTTCGCCATGGTTGCCAGTACGTCTCGCCTCTTGATGTTTCTATATGAATTTTTAGACGCGGGTTGGGCGACTGTTCCGTGGTCGGCCATCCTACATCGTCGAGCAAGGCAGCCGTTGAGTCCTTTTGCATGTCGTTGCTCTGTTTCGAAGCAGTCGGGGGTAGCGAGAAGCCTGACTAAACCAGCAAAGACGATTTTGATACCCATAGGGAGTCCAGCTTCGGGACGATCACATCAGCATACCAGGTGAGCATCAATGCGCTTACATCCATCTGTGAGATGATGAATACCACTGTTGTCTGTTGACATACTTCTGTGTGGCATGTCGTTCATATTATTCCTTTGCAGTTACTTCCCACTACCAACACCGCAGCCTGCATCAGCTGATGCTACCACATGTTCGTGCATTGACTTCACCGGGATGCCTTTTTCACTTGGACATATGGTAGCAAATATGTTCTTAGATACGTGCTCTTCTCAATATGTCATTATATACCAACTAAAATTTGAAGCTGTCAAATTTAAAGGGATGCTAAACAATTATCGCGCACATCTATGTTGTGACGTTTTCTCTATGCAATTTTTTTCTCATTGTTATTTACTCATAGCAGAGGGTGGCGAAAATATCAATAAATAAACAATTTTGTTTCTCAGATCAAAAAACAAAATAACCGAGGTCAATGCTTTGAATTAAAAAATAAGTGTTTCATATTTATATTGTGGTTTAAGTTTAATGTTTGGACCTTATAATGCTTTGATATGCTACTCCTTTTGGATACAAGATTAGTTTGCATCCGTGAACAGGGGATATTTCACAAGCAGCAGATACAATTAACATTTATGGCCAAAGTCAGTCATCATCGTGTCTTATGTGGCAAATGTGACCCATTCATTATTTATTTGTGTTGAGGTGAGAATTTTGTTTCCCACTAATTTGTTGGAATGCTCAATGCAAATTTGGAGACCTTTTCCACTCTTTTGTTGGAAGATGCTCTATGTAAATTTAGTGTTCAATATAATGCAGCCGCTCGATGTTTTAGGATATAGTGTTTCACTTTGTTTCTTTATAATACTTCCATGAATATATATTATTATTGGTCCAATTTTTTTTGTAATACGATAGTTGTAAACTTAAAGGTAGCCATTTTGTGGTTAATATAGTTCCAAATTAATTATGGTGATTGGTTGTGTCAATTCCAAATTTCTAATTGGAAA
>NW_025235634.1:0-5970 GCF_018294505.1 Triticum aestivum | reverse complement strand
GTTCAGTATTATTTTTTACGCTGCAGTGGTGCCCAGTTTTTGTAATCTGCTTCTTCGTTGCGCTTTATGATCACTGGTGGCGAACTTCGATGCCCAGTGGATGTAATATACCTTAAATCCTTTATTATATAGTGTAGGTTTATTCTTAGTTACTATGCCGTAATTTATTTATTGTATAGAGTAGGTTTGTTCTTAATTCCTACTAGTTACCACCATCATTCGCTATCTGAAAAAAAATCAGATGTAGTTGACCGGGCCGAAACATTCAACTCTAACGGGCGAGGTTTTTAGCGGGCCACAATTGGGCTGGCCTACGTCTTTCTTGGGCCCGAATGATTGGGGCCTTCACACATTGCACCAGGCCCAAACTTACACCAGCCTATATTTTAGTTGGGCCTTTTGTCGACCCAGCGCTTAGTTTGACCCAGGTAGCATTAGGCCATTAACAGGATGGATATTGTACTGGCCTGTACGGCCAAGATGAAACCACGGGCCTTTAGCAGGCCAAAATGCATGTTGGGCCTCAATTTTCACTAGTCGTCGACGGGCCTTCAGCAGGCCAAAATGTAGACCTGGCCTTTTTGGGCCAAGTTAGCTCACGGGCCATTACCGGGCCGAAACATATCTCGGGCCTTGGTTGGCCCACTGATATCATGGGCCTTTAAGAGGCCGAAAGCTTAGTACAGGCATCAATGGGCTGAATTACGCGACATGCCTTTAACAGGCTCAAAGTCACGTTGGGCTTAACTGTTGCCACCTTTAGCACGGGCCGTTAGTGGGCCCAATGTCCCGTCTGACCATATATGGCCCATGGGCAGCACGGGCCATTCCCAAGCCGAAAGTCACACCGGGCTAAAATGGGCCCATGTCTACATCAGGCCTCTAACAGGCCAAAAGTCACTAGGGTGTAGTTGGGCCCAAATATTCGGTGAACAATTAACGGGCCAGATCTGGCTTCGGGCCGCAAATGGGCCCAAATATTGGGCGGACAATTAACGGGCCAGATCTGGCTTCGGGTCGTAAATGGGCCCAAATATTAGGCGGACAATTAACTGGCCAGATCTGGCTTCGGGCCGTAAATGGGCCTTTATTAAGCAGATCGTTATTGGGCTAGCCCACTAGTACCTGATTAAGTACTACGGGCGTTTGACTGGGCCGGCCTTTTTAACCTATATGGGACTCTGTTGGGCCCAGCCACGTGTCGACGTATCATAGGCATGTCTCCTCCAATGGACGGGCGACATCTGGCCCACTGACGAGCTGACAGGTGTTCCCTTCGGCCAATCAGAATTTTACACATGGAAATTTCCCATTGGCCATAGCTGTTAACGGGTTATCGGATCCAAAATCCGACCTGATAGCTTAACGGCGTTCCGTTACGGTGGATGACACGTGTCGGTCACCCTTGACGAAAGCACTTCTATGACGCGCGATTTATCATCATGGAAGTGGACTCTTCCACGATGATAATTTTGGTAATGTCATGGAACACTTCTACGACAGCACAGGTATGACTATCTTGATTCTGTCATAAAATAGTCATGGATGTACATGCATGACAAAAACCGCGACCTACTGTGACCAAAACGTATCATCACGGAAGTGTATTTTTTTGTAGTGTTATAATGATCCTATTGTTCCTAGTACTTATGTTGAGAAACCACCTTTCCCTGTTAGGATAAAGGATCATGCTAAAGCTTCAACTGTGGTTCGTAAGAGTAATACTAGAACATATACACCTCCTAAGAAAATTAAAGTTGAACCTAGTATTGCTATGGTTAAAGATCTCTTGGCTGATAATATTGATGGGCATGTTATTTATTTCTGTGAACAGGTTGCTAACATTGCTAGACCCGATGCTAAGATACATAGACCTGTTGTAGGCATGCCTGTTATTTCTGTTAAAATAGGAGATCATTGTTATCATGGCTTATGTGATATGGGTGCTAGTGCTAGTGCAATACCCCATTCCTTATATAAAGAAATCATGCATGACATTGCACCTGCTGAGATAGAGGATATTGCTGTTACCATTAAACATGCCAATAGAGATACTATTTCACCAATTGGGATGGTTAGAGATGTTGAAGTCTTGTGTGGGAAAGTTAAATACCCTACTGATTTTCTTGTTCTTGGTTCCCCCCAAGATGACTTTTGTCCCATTATATTTGGTAGACCCTTCTTGAATACTGTTATTTCTAGGATTGATTGTGAAAAGGATATTGTTACAATTGGCTTGGGAGATATGTCTCATGAGTTTAATTTTGCTAAATTTCGTAGACAACCCCATGATAAAGAATTGCCTAGTAAGGATGAAATAATTGGTCTTGCTTCTATTGCCGTGCCTCCTAATGATCCTTTAGAACAATATTTTCTAGACCATGAAAAATGATATGTTTATGAATGAAAAGGGAAATAGATGAAGTATTCTTTAAATAGGGTCCTATCTTGAAACACAACTTACCTGTTGAAATCCTACGGGATCCTCGTCCACCCAAGGGTGATCCCGTGTTTGAGCTTAAACCATTACCTGATACTCTTAAATGTGCTTATCTTGATGAAAAGAAGATATATCATGTTATTATTAGTGCTAACCTTTCAGAGCAGGAAGAGGAAAGATTATTGAAAACTCTGAAGAAGCACCGTGCTGCTATTGGATATACTCTGGATAATCTTAATGACATCAGTCCCACTCTATGCCAACACAAAATAAAGTTGGAGGAAGATGCCAAACCAATTATTGATCACCAACGCCGGTTAAATTCTAAGATGAAAGAAGTGGAAAGAAAGGAAATACTAAAGCTCCTTGAGGCAGGTATAATTTATCCCGTTGCTAATATTCAGTGGGTAATTCCTGTCCATTATGTCCCTAAGAAGGGAGGTATTACTATCGTTCCAAATGATAAAGATGAATTGATCCCGCAAAGAATTATTACAGGTTATAGGATGGTAATTGATTTCCGCAAATTAAATAAAGCTACTAAAAAAATCATTACCCTTTACCTTTTATTGATGAAATGCTAGAAAGACTATCCAAACATACACATTTTTGCTTTCTAGACGGTTACTCTGGTTTCTCTCAAATACCTGTGTCGGCGGAGGATCAAGAAAAGACTAGTTTTACTTGCCCTTTCGGTACTTTTGCTTATAGACGTATGCCTTTTGGTTTATGTAATGCACATGCTACCTTTCAAAGATGCATGATGGATATATTCTTTGACTTTTGTGAAAAGATTTGTGAGATATTCATGGATGATTTCTCCGTTTATGGATCCTCCTTTGATGATTGTTTGAGCAACCTTGAACGAGTTTTGCAGAGATGCGAAGATACTAGTCTTGTTTTGAATTGGGAAAAGTGCCACTTTATGGTTAATGAAGGCATTGTCTTGGGGCATAAAATTTCTGAAAGAGGTATTGAAGTTGATAGATCTAAAGTTGATGCTATTGAAAAGATGCCGTGTCCCAAGGACATTAAAGGTATAAGAAGTTTCCTTGGTCATGCCGGTTTTTATAGAAGGTTTATTAAGGACTTTTCTAAAATCTCTAGGCCTCTAACTAATCTATTGCAAAAAGATATTCCTTTTGTCTTTGATGATGATTGTGTAGAAGCGTTGAAATACTTAAGAAAGCTTTGATGTCTGAACCTATTGTTCAGCCACCTGATTGGAATTTACCCTTTGAAATTATGTGCGATGCTAGCGATTATGCTGTAGGGGCTATTCTAGGACAAAGAGTTGACAAGAAATTAAATGTTATTCAATATGCTAGTAAGACTCTAGACACTGCTCAGAGAAATTATGCTACTACTGAAAAAGAATTCTTAGCAGTTGTATTTGCTTGTGATAAGTTCAGACCTTATATTGTTGATTCTGAAGTAACTGTTCACACTGATCATGTTGCTATTAAATATCTTATGGAAAAGAAAGCTGCTAAACCTAGACTTATTAGATGGGTTCTATTGCTACAAGAATTTGATTTGCATATTATTGATAGAAAGGGAGCTGAGAACTCCGTTGCAGACAACTTGTCTAGGTTAGAGAATGTTCTTGATGACCCACTCCCTATTGATGATAGCTTTCCTGATGAACAATTAGCTGTCATAAATGCTTCTGTACTGCTCCATGGTATGTGGATTATGATAATTACATTTTTGCTAAATTTATACCACCTAGTTTCACATACCAGCAAAAGAAAAAGTTTTTCTATGATTTAAGACATTACTTCTGGGATGACCCACACCTATATAAAGAAGGAGTAGATGGTGTTATTAGACGTTGTGTACCTGAGCATGAACAGGAACAGATACTTCGTAAGTGTCACTCAGAGGCATATGGAGGACACCACGTTGGAGATAGAACTGCACATAAGGTATTGCAATCCGGTTTTTATTGGCCTACTCTCTACAAAGATGCCCGTAAGTTTATCTTGTCATGTGATGAATGTCAAAGAATTGGTAATATTAGTAGATGTCAAGAAATGCATATGAATTATTCTCTTGTTATTGAACCATTTGATGTTTGGGGCTTTGATTATATGGGACCTTTTCCTGCCTCTAATGGGTATACACATATTTTAGTTGCTGTTGATTACTTTACTAAGTGGGTAGAAGCTATTCCAACTAGTAGTGCTGATCATAGCACTTCTATTAAGATGCTTAAAGAAGTTATTTTTCTGAGCTTTGGAGTCCCTAGATATCTCATGACTGATGGTGGTAAAAGCATGATGCAAAATGGATGTATCAACTCCCCCAAGCTTAGACCTCGCTTGTCCTCAAGCGGAAGCCGATATCAAAAAATATGTCCACATGTTTAAAGATAGAGGTGTTGATAAAAATAAAATACGGACATGAGGGCATCATGATCATTCTTATAACAGCAACATATATAGATTTTGTCATATGATTTCTCATGCTCAAGTAACAATCTATTCACAATGTCAAGTATGGATCATAAACTTCATTGGGAACTAACAAACTATAATCTCAGTCATTGAAGCAATTGCAATTTACCATAACATCGGAATGAGTCAAGAATAAAGCTTTTCAGCAAGTCCACATACTCAACTATCATCTACTCTTCTACAATTGCTAACACTCACGCAATACTTATGGTTATGGAATTTTAATCGGACACTGAGAAAGATAGGGGCTTATAGTGTTGCCTCCCAACGTATTCACCTTTGGGTGATGTCAACAATAATAGTTCATGCTAACTTACATCCAATTGGATATATATATCAGGATCTTTCCAACACGAGGTGCTTGCCAAAGGATAAAATGAAAAAGGGAAAGGTGAAGATCACATTGACTCTTGCATAATGTAAAAGACATAAAGTAAAAGATAGGCCCTTCACAGATGGAAGAAGAGGTTGTCATGTTCTTTTAGGGTTGGATGCACAAAATCTTAATGCAAAAGAACATCACTTTATATTGCCACTTGTGATATGAAACTTTATTATGCAGTCCATCGCTTTTATTACTTACATATCACACGATCGTATAAAGCTTATGTTCTCCGCACTAATAAGTCATACATATTTAGAGAGGAATTTTTATTGCTTGCAACATGACAACTTACTTGAAGGATCTTACTCAATCCATAGGTAGGTATGGTGGACTCTCATGGCAAAAACTGGGTTTAAGGATATTTGGAAGAACAAGTAGTATCTCTACTTGGTGCAAGGAATTTTGGCTAGCATGAGGGGGAAAGGCAAGCTCAACATGTTTGAATGATCCATGACCATATACTTTAATTGAGATGTGAGAAAACATAAACCATTACGTTGTCTTCCTTATCCAACATTAACTCTTTAGCATGTCATACTTTAATGAGTGCTCACAATTATAAAAGATGTCCAAGATAGTATATTTATATGTGAAAACCTCTCTTTCTTTATTACTTCCTATTAATTGCAACGATGACCAAAACTATGTTTATCAACTTTCAACAACTTTTAAGTCTCATACTCTTT
>NW_025235633.1:0-5970 GCF_018294505.1 Triticum aestivum | reverse complement strand
CTTTCCTCTGCATGCTGCGGTAGTTGAATCCCTTTCCTCTGCATGACCTGTCATTGCCACAGTAAATAGATGAAACCCACTAGCATGAGTAGGATTTGTTTGAGCCCTGATGTGCCTACTCATTCATCCTTGTTGTCATACCTGCTACTGCTTAGAGTTGAGTCTGGTCTGATTCATCGGGGATGAATTGGAGGTGTGTGAACATGTCCTACTGTGTGTGAGCTAAGTGTGTGAACACAATTTGGTAAAGGTAGAGGTGAGAGGCCATGTAGGAGTACATGGTGGGTTGTCTCGTTGAAACCGTCCTAAGGAACTGAGTTCCATGTTTGTGATCCATGAATAGTTACTACCACACATTGGGTTCCGGTAACTCGACCCCTCTCGACTTATTAATCAGCCTGATCTGTGTCCAAGAGTTGCAATTAGTTTCTGGTGTTTGTACATGGTGCTAGTAGTCTACCAAGTGGCACCAGGTACAGGTGGGCTTGGGACAGACTAGGTGAAGTGGCATGGTGTACCAAGTGGCACCCGGATGGTGGGCTTGGGAACCCTGCTCATATCGTTTAGGGACGTGAGCGACACCCTGGCCGGATCTCCTTGCGGATGGAACCCGAATAGGCGATAAACCTGGACTAGAGACTTGTGTGGTTAGTAAGGTCATGGCCGACTCCCTCGCCCGGCTTCCGCTTGAAGGTTGCCGAGATACATAACGTGTACAGGGTGGTAAGTGGCGAGAGCGTGTGTGAAGAAGTACACCCCTTCAGGGTTAACATGATCTATTCGTATAGCCATGTCCGTGGTAAAGAACTTCTGGGTTGCCTATATAGTTCATAGACAAGTGAAAGTGGATAATCTAAAATGCGCAAGATAAGCATGAGTGCTATGGATGGAATTCTCGTAGGATGACGGGAGCGGATCCATAGTGGTGTATTGGTTGGTGAATATGTGGACTCGTCTGCGCCACCTTCAAAGAGTTACTTGCAGACGTAATTCAGGATAGCCACCGAGTCAAAGCTGGCTTGCTGCAGTTAAACCCCACCATCCTCTTGTTGATAATGATGCATATGTAGATAGTTCTGATGTAAGTCTTGCTGGGTACATTTGTACTCACGTTTGCTTAATTTATATTTTGCAGAGAGACTTCAGTCTCGCTAGTAGTTCCGCTTGGACTTCGAAGTTTAGCTTGCTACCTCACCTACGATCTTGTGCCCTTGGCAGGATCTGGCAGATAGTCAGGCTTCTCAGCCTTTTCCATTTGTAGATGTCTGTACTCAGACATGTTAAGCATCTGTTTGTGCTTTGACTTGTATGCTCTGAATGTTGGTTCATGAGACCCATGTTTGTAATATCTCGCTCCTCGGAGCCTATTGAATAAGATACTTGAGTTGTAGAGTCATGTTGTGATGCCATGTTGTATTTGCACATATCGAGCATATTGTGTGTATGTTATTGAAATGCTTGGTATGTGTGGGATCTGACTATCTAGTTGTTTATCCTTGGTAGCCTCTCTGACCGGGAAATGTCTCCTAGTGATTCCACTGAGTCATGGTAGCTTGCTACTGCTCCGGAACACTTAGGCTGGCCGGCATGTTTCCTTCTTCGTTCATGTGTCTGTCCCTTCAGCGAAATGTCACGCGATGTCTACTGGAGTCCTGTTAGCCTGCTATAGCCCGGATTACTCGAGTCCTGCTAGCCCAGCTGCTACAGCCTGGATTCACTTGCTGATGACCGACACGTTCGTCGATGGGTCATGTATGTCTGTCCCTGTAAGTTAGCGCCACTTGGGGTTCACGACTAGCCATGTCAGCCCATGTTCTTTGTCATATGGATGCTAGCGACACTATCATATACGTGAGCCAAAAGGCGCAAATGGTCCCGGGCCTGGTAAGGCGACACCCATGGGAATACCGTGCGTGAGGCCGCAAAGTGATATGAGGTGTTACATGCTAGATCGGTGTGGCATAGGATCAGGGTCCTGACAGCTTTGGTATCAGCGCTTGACTTCCTGTAGGATTACCATGCCAAACTGGTCGAAGTTGAGTCTAGAAACTCTTTAGTTATATAAGGGAATTGATTGTGGATGGAAACGTAAGGCTCTGTTTACTCCTTTACCTTATGCCCTTCTGATCCGAGTCATACTATCTTTCCTACGGGGTTAAGAACTAGGCTTTCTCTTCATTCTATCAGGATCACGTGTTACTAATCCGTAGCCTTATAGGATTGATGGATTCCATCCTCAGTTCAGTCTCTACCACTTCCGTATTTTAACTGTTGATCTCGAAACCTTGATATTGTGATGTCGAGTGGCTATGCCACCATTTTGCAGGATGTCTCAAATCTTTTTGAGGATTTACATCTGTCATGCTGTCCGAGTCATCCCAGGTTTCTAAACAATCTGATGCATTCGCAAACTCCTTCTTACTGCTTCGAAGTTCCTTTGGGCCAGTTTAACCACACTAGCTAGTGTGTTGAGGTACTTCACTGCCTCAATATATAGGTTGGAGATATTATTATGACCCTAGGTGTTTTGAGTATCACCTAGTAATCTAGCCATGCTTTGTGTTCCCAGTGTGATGATTCTGGCCATCATTCTCGAAAGCATCCCATGATGCCACTTAGTAGTAGGTATTCTACTGCTGGGTTTTGAACCCGAGATTCACCCTACTTACCTCATGTTGATAGTGTTTGCTAGTTCCTTTAGGATATTAGTAACCTTTGTGTTAGTCCTCGAGGTTTGTGGTATATCATTCTTCCAAATACCATGAACTACTTATGGCAGAAGTTCCTCATTGAACTGAGAGATCACAACAAGACTGCCCTCGATGAGTTCCACATTCTATATTGTGATTCTGCCAATCCATCCTATCTGCATGGGTTATCCAAAAGAAACCTGTTGAACTTGGTTCGACATACCAATCTATGCGTCCACAACTCAGAAAATTATATGTTCCTTTGAGTTGTCCCTCTTTAGTTGTTTTCTGACCTTCGTCTATCAATTGGTAGTCAAGAGTATGCGTGCATTTGTTCATCGATGCCTATTACTCTTGTGGTCTGTCAAGCCATTCTATTCCGGAATGACTAGGAGAAACAAACTCCAGTACCTTATCCATTTCCAGGATTGGATCAAAGTAGTTGTACGTCACAGATCAAAATGCCAATCCAGCTTTTGTTCTGTTCTACCCTGAAGTATTACCCACTTTATGTCAGGAATGTCATGAGAATTGCACCTTCTCTTATGAATTCTTGACTTAGTGATACTTCTTGCCATCATTATTCATTCCCCGGTCCTGTTTTGTCGCAACCAGAGTGCCGACAAGTGAATCGCGATGTGTGAAATCTACATTCCTAGCAACCATGTTGCATAGTGATTAATGGACTATAATCTCATTCTTAGTGTGTTGGTTATGGAATCATCATTCTAAGATTGATCATGATACCTAGTCCATTCTCCTGGTGCACTCCTGGATCGATGAGTTAGGATTATTTCAAATCTTCGCTCTATTTATCATATCGTCTTGCCCTGAAAAGCAAGATTGTTCTCGAGCTTAGTAACATATCGGTGGTTCGTGATTTTCTGAATATCTTCTCGGAAGTATTACCAGGTCGTCACTTGACCGCCATGTTGAGTTCGTGATCAAGTTGGTTTCCTTGTAAACCACCCTTTCTCCAAGAATCTGTGTTGGATACCTTGAGCTAGTTGGTTAAGCTAAACAACAACTAGGATAGTTGGAAGATAAAAGCTTACCTAACATAGTTCATTCCTAAGGGATATCTTTGTGTGTGTGTGTGTTGAAGAAAGATGATATCTTCATCGGTTGATCCTTGTGATCAGTTGATATGTCTATTGTCACGTCAAAACCTTGATTTGAGTATGGGCTATCGTCAAGTCAAATCAGAACAGACGATATTAGTAATGTTGTCTTACTCCTGGTTTTTCCCCGAGCATACACCATTACATCTTTTTGTCTGACCAATGCTATCACCTTGTTCAGATAATTATAGAATTCCATTTTCATGGAAACCTGGATGAATTATTGTTAAGCCCATCGACAACATCCTTATCTCCTCCATGATTTTGTTTGACATTAAGCAAGCATTGGAAACTTTTATAAGCATTATCTTCAAGTCCCGTGCATGAAGCATAAGCCCGTATGAAAGAAGTGATTTCCTCTAATGCATGTGCATGTGATGCAAGTTGCCGCCGTGAATTTGAGAAAGTCAATGTTGCCTCCTCTGGAACCATCTCAAGTCATTCATGCATGTGCGAAGTATGCTATGGTTTGATAGGCTCGCTACCTCCATTCTATATGTATTCCTAGCACACCAAGCCACTGATTGATTTGTTCAAGGAGAAGAAGTTCCTTCTTAAGAGTAAGACCTATGCAAGGACTTCGATATCGTCGATGATGGTTCCCCTCCTGAACTCGGTAGTGTTTTGTTATAAGACTACTGTGTGGTCATGCTTGTCTCGGACAACGTGTTCACATGTTGTAGCAGAACTAGCTCATGTTTTGGAGCTTGCTATCGTAGTTCATTTCCCGAGAATCTCGCAATGCCATCTCGTCGACTTGTGTTGCAAACTTTCATTTTTCTCTCTAGACTTGACGAGTCTGCAATATTCCGACACCAACCATATCTGAACCTCAGGCAGATATATGATGGTTGGGATGTTTCCCAAGAACTATAATATTGGTCTCTCTGTAACCCGGTAAAATGGATGTCATGGCCAACACACCTAGCCGGAAGACCATTATTGTAGTATCTTGTTTGAGGAAGTTGGCCTCCTCCCCGTAAGGATTTCGTAGGATTTACTCCCTAGTTGTACCTTATGGATTTTGTGTTCCTGAAGTTCGACCTTTTACTCGATGTTCTAGATATCAAACTATACCTATGAATGGATTACGCTAGAACATCCAGGAGAACATTAGAAGCGGAGTGCTACATGTTTCTCGGTCGATCATCCCGATTTTGATCCCTTGGCCTCGCTAAGGTAAAATCTGAGAAGGTGTTTATCTTCCTTTGCATCTGCAGCGTCCATCACTATTCATCATGGTAGTACGACGTGGTACCAGGATCCTTGGCACAGATGTTGGCAAGACCTTGATGAATATGGAAGTGCTCAAGTTCTTGAGAGCACACGCAAGCACTAGGTTTCAGCCGTTAGCATTATTTGGGAATTGCTCTTAGCTTCCTCGATTATGCTATAGTTTTTCAAATAGTGGAATCACTCTCTACTGTTGAGCTTCTCCCCAGTTACTCGAATCATTCCCAGCTTGCACCGTCATTGTGACATCCTACTCTGGACTACCCTTCTCAGTAATCAATGATCGGGATCGTCTTCAAAAGTTGTCCTACCATGGGTCCCATCCATTTCCAATGATAGGCAAAAATCATTGCTTGCATTGTTTTCAACAATGTAGTCCACATCATCCATTTTAGTCTGGGTATGCCATTCCTTCGCACTCCGCAAAACGATTGTTTGGGAATTGCTTTAGCCTGGTATGGAGAGTTTCAATCATCCTTTCCGATAGAGTTTCTCTCTGACGTCATCGTGTTGGATGAAGATCTCGAAAGCAAAGACGTCAAGATCAATATGAAGCAATGAATCAACATCTTTGAGAAGGATAGTGTGATCATAAAGATCGTATTAGCTTTGTGTCCCCTCTATCTTCTTACCTCATGTTTTGAATGGTGGGACGAGATTCTTGTTTAGTGGGGGTGAGTTGTCACAGCCCTAGATTATTGCTTGTATTATTTGCATCATAGAGCACTCATGAATCATATCTAAATTTCTGAAACTTGAACTAAGGAAATTAGAAAGCCTCAAAACTTTTAAAAGAAGGGCAAAGAACCCTCGAAAATTGCATTCAATGTTTTCCAAAATGCTCTTATTAAATGTTTGATATTTTTGGCAAGGCTTTTGCACCAAACCAAAAATAATGAACATTTTTAAGGAATATTTTGGACACT
>NW_025235632.1:0-5970 GCF_018294505.1 Triticum aestivum | reverse complement strand
CTTTCCTCTGCATGCTGCGGTAGTTGAATCCCTTTCCTCTGCATGACCTGTCATTGCCACAGTAAATAGATGAAACCCACTAGCATGAGTAGGATTTGTTTGAGCCCTGATGTGCCTACTCATTCATCCTTGTTGTCATACCTGCTACTGCTTAGAGTTGAGTCTGGTCTGATTCATCGGGGATGAATTGGAGGTGTGTGAACATGTCCTACTGTGTGTGAGCTAAGTGTGTGAACACAATTTGGTAAAGGTAGAGGTGAGAGGCCATGTAGGAGTACATGGTGGGTTGTCTCGTTGAAACCGTCCTAAGGAACTGAGTTCCATGTTTGTGATCCATGAATAGTTACTACCACACATTGGGTTCCGGTAACTCGACCCCTCTCGACTTATTAATCAGCCTGATCTGTGTCCAAGAGTTGCAATTAGTTTCTGGTGTTTGTACATGGTGCTAGTAGTCTACCAAGTGGCACCAGGTACAGGTGGGCTTGGGACAGACTAGGTGAAGTGGCATGGTGTACCAAGTGGCACCCGGATGGTGGGCTTGGGAACCCTGCTCATATCGTTTAGGGACGTGAGCGACACCCTGGCCGGATCTCCTTGCGGATGGAACCCGAATAGGCGATAAACCTGGACTAGAGACTTGTGTGGTTAGTAAGGTCATGGCCGACTCCCTCGCCCGGCTTCCGCTTGAAGGTTGCCGAGATACATAACGTGTACAGGGTGGTAAGTGGCGAGAGCGTGTGTGAAGAAGTACACCCCTTCAGGGTTAACATGATCTATTCGTATAGCCATGTCCGTGGTAAAGAACTTCTGGGTTGCCTATATAGTTCATAGACAAGTGAAAGTGGATAATCTAAAATGCGCAAGATAAGCATGAGTGCTATGGATGGAATTCTCGTAGGATGACGGGAGCGGATCCATAGTGGTGTATTGGTTGGTGAATATGTGGACTCGTCTGCGCCACCTTCAAAGAGTTACTTGCAGACGTAATTCAGGATAGCCACCGAGTCAAAGCTGGCTTGCTGCAGTTAAACCCCACCATCCTCTTGTTGATAATGATGCATATGTAGATAGTTCTGATGTAAGTCTTGCTGGGTACATTTGTACTCACGTTTGCTTAATTTATATTTTGCAGAGAGACTTCAGTCTCGCTAGTAGTTCCGCTTGGACTTCGAAGTTTAGCTTGCTACCTCACCTACGATCTTGTGCCCTTGGCAGGATCTGGCAGATAGTCAGGCTTCTCAGCCTTTTCCATTTGTAGATGTCTGTACTCAGACATGTTAAGCATCTGTTTGTGCTTTGACTTGTATGCTCTGAATGTTGGTTCATGAGACCCATGTTTGTAATATCTCGCTCCTCGGAGCCTATTGAATAAGATACTTGAGTTGTAGAGTCATGTTGTGATGCCATGTTGTATTTGCACATATCGAGCATATTGTGTGTATGTTATTGAAATGCTTGGTATGTGTGGGATCTGACTATCTAGTTGTTTATCCTTGGTAGCCTCTCTGACCGGGAAATGTCTCCTAGTGATTCCACTGAGTCATGGTAGCTTGCTACTGCTCCGGAACACTTAGGCTGGCCGGCATGTTTCCTTCTTCGTTCATGTGTCTGTCCCTTCAGCGAAATGTCACGCGATGTCTACTGGAGTCCTGTTAGCCTGCTATAGCCCGGATTACTCGAGTCCTGCTAGCCCAGCTGCTACAGCCTGGATTCACTTGCTGATGACCGACACGTTCGTCGATGGGTCATGTATGTCTGTCCCTGTAAGTTAGCGCCACTTGGGGTTCACGACTAGCCATGTCAGCCCATGTTCTTTGTCATATGGATGCTAGCGACACTATCATATACGTGAGCCAAAAGGCGCAAATGGTCCCGGGCCTGGTAAGGCGACACCCATGGGAATACCGTGCGTGAGGCCGCAAAGTGATATGAGGTGTTACATGCTAGATCGGTGTGGCATAGGATCAGGGTCCTGACAGCTTTGGTATCAGCGCTTGACTTCCTGTAGGATTACCATGCCAAACTGGTCGAAGTTGAGTCTAGAAACTCTTTAGTTATATAAGGGAATTGATTGTGGATGGAAACGTAAGGCTCTGTTTACTCCTTTACCTTATGCCCTTCTGATCCGAGTCATACTATCTTTCCTACGGGGTTAAGAACTAGGCTTTCTCTTCATTCTATCAGGATCACGTGTTACTAATCCGTAGCCTTATAGGATTGATGGATTCCATCCTCAGTTCAGTCTCTACCACTTCCGTATTTTAACTGTTGATCTCGAAACCTTGATATTGTGATGTCGAGTGGCTATGCCACCATTTTGCAGGATGTCTCAAATCTTTTTGAGGATTTACATCTGTCATGCTGTCCGAGTCATCCCAGGTTTCTAAACAATCTGATGCATTCGCAAACTCCTTCTTACTGCTTCGAAGTTCCTTTGGGCCAGTTTAACCACACTAGCTAGTGTGTTGAGGTACTTCACTGCCTCAATATATAGGTTGGAGATATTATTATGACCCTAGGTGTTTTGAGTATCACCTAGTAATCTAGCCATGCTTTGTGTTCCCAGTGTGATGATTCTGGCCATCATTCTCGAAAGCATCCCATGATGCCACTTAGTAGTAGGTATTCTACTGCTGGGTTTTGAACCCGAGATTCACCCTACTTACCTCATGTTGATAGTGTTTGCTAGTTCCTTTAGGATATTAGTAACCTTTGTGTTAGTCCTCGAGGTTTGTGGTATATCATTCTTCCAAATACCATGAACTACTTATGGCAGAAGTTCCTCATTGAATTGAGAGATCACAACAAGACTGCCCTCGATGAGTTCCACATTCTATATTGTGATTCTGCCAATCCATCCTATCTGCATGGGTTATCCAAAAGAAACCTGTTGAACTTGGTTCGACATACCAATCTATGCGTCCACAACTCAGAAAATTATATGTTCCTTTGAGTTGTCCCTCTTTAGTTGTTTTCTGACCTTCGTCTATCAATTGGTAGTCAAGAGTATGCGTGCATTTGTTCATCGATGCCTATTACTCTTGTGGTCTGTCAAGCCATTCTATTCCGGAATGACTAGGAGAAACAAACTCCAGTACCTTATCCATTTCCAGGATTGGATCAAAGTAGTTGTACGTCACAGATCAAAATGCCAATCCAGCTTTTGTTCTGTTCTACCCTGAAGTATTACCCACTTTATGTCAGGAATGTCATGAGAATTGCACCTTCTCTTATGAATTCTTGACTTAGTGATACTTCTTGCCATCATTATTCATTCCCCGGTCCTGTTTTGTCGCAACCAGAGTGCCGACAAGTGAATCGCGATGTGTGAAATCTATATTCCTAGCAACCATGTTGCATAGTGATTAATGGACTATAATCTCATTCTTAGTGTGTTGGTTATGGAATCATCATTCTAAGATTGATCATGATACCTAGTCCATTCTCCTGGTGCACTCCTGGATCGATGAGTTAGGATTATTTCAAATCTTCGCTCTATTTATCATATCGTCTTGCCCTGAAAAGCAAGATTGTTCTCGAGCTTAGTAACATATCGGTGGTTCGTGATTTTCTGAATATCTTCTCGGAAGTATTACCAGGTCGTCACTTGACCGCCATGTTGAGTTCGTGATCAAGTTGGTTTCCTTGTAAACCACCCTTTCTCCAAGAATCTGTGTTGGATACCTTGAGCTAGTTGGTTAAGCTAAACAACAACTAGGATAGTTGGAAGATAAAAGCTTACCTAACATAGTTCATTCCTAAGGGATATCTTTGTGTGTGTGTGTGTTGAAGAAAGATGATATCTTCATCGGTTGATCCTTGTGATCAGTTGATATGTCTATTGTCACGTCAAAACCTTGATTTGAGTATGGGCTATCGTCAAGTCAAATCAGAACAGACGATATTAGTAATGTTGTCTTACTCCTGGTTTTTCCCCGAGCATACACCATTACATCTTTTTGTCTGACCAATGCTATCACCTTGTTCAGATAATTATAGAATTCCATTTTCATGGAAACCTGGATGAATTATTGTTAAGCCCATCGACAACATCCTTATCTCCTCCATGATTTTGTTTGACATTAAGCAAGCATTGGAAACTTTTATAAGCATTATCTTCAAGTCCCGTGCATGAAGCATAAGCCCGTATGAAAGAAGTGATTTCCTCTAATGCATGTGCATGTGATGCAAGTTGCCGCCGTGAATTTGAGAAAGTCAATGTTGCCTCCTCTGGAACCATCTCAAGTCATTCATGCATGTGCGAAGTATGCTATGGTTTGATAGGCTCGCTACCTCCATTCTATATGTATTCCTAGCACACCAAGCCACTGATTGATTTGTTCAAGGAGAAGAAGTTCCTTCTTAAGAGTAAGACCTATGCAAGGACTTCGATATCGTCGATGATGGTTCCCCTCCTGAACTCGGTAGTGTTTTGTTATAAGACTACTGTGTGGTCATGCTTGTCTCGGACAACGTGTTCACATGTTGTAGCAGAACTAGCTCATGTTTTGGAGCTTGCTATCGTAGTTCATTTCCCGAGAATCTCGCAATGCCATCTCGTCGACTTGTGTTGCAAACTTTCATTTTTCTCTCTAGACTTGACGAGTCTGCAATATTCCGACACCAACCATATCTGAACCTCAGGCAGATATATGATGGTTGGGATGTTTCCCAAGAACTATAATATTGGTCTCTCTGTAACCCGGTAAAATGGATGTCATGGCCAACACACCTAGCCGGAAGACCATTATTGTAGTATCTTGTTTGAGGAAGTTGGCCTCCTCCCCGTAAGGATTTCGTAGGATTTACTCCCTAGTTGTACCTTATGGATTTTGTGTTCCTGAAGTTCGACCTTTTACTCGATGTTCTAGATATCAAACTATACCTATGAATGGATTACGCTAGAACATCCAGGAGAACATTAGAAGCGGAGTGCTACATGTTTCTCGGTCGATCATCCCGATTTTGATCCCTTGGCCTCGCTAAGGTAAAATCTGAGAAGGTGTTTATCTTCCTTTGCATCTGCAGCGTCCATCACTATTCATCATGGTAGTACGACGTGGTACCAGGATCCTTGGCACAGATGTTGGCAAGACCTTGATGAATATGGAAGTGCTCAAGTTCTTGAGAGCACACGCAAGCACTAGGTTTCAGCCGTTAGCATTATTTGGGAATTGCTCTTAGCTTCCTCGATTATGCTATAGTTTTTCAAATAGTGGAATCACTCTCTACTGTTGAGCTTCTCCCCAGTTACTCGAATCATTCCCAGCTTGCACCGTCATTGTGACATCCTACTCTGGACTACCCTTCTCAGTAATCAATGATCGGGATCGTCTTCAAAAGTTGTCCTACCATGGGTCCCATCCATTTCCAATGATAGGCAAAAATCATTGCTTGCATTGTTTTCAACAATGTAGTCCACATCATCCATTTTAGTCTGGGTATGCCATTCCTTCGCACTCCGCAAAACGATTGTTTGGGAATTGCTTTAGCCTGGTATGGAGAGTTTCAATCATCCTTTCCGATAGAGTTTCTCTCTGACGTCATCGTGTTGGATGAAGATCTCGAAAGCAAAGACGTCAAGATCAATATGAAGCAATGAATCAACATCTTTGAGAAGGATAGTGTGATCATAAAGATCGTATTAGCTTTGTGTCCCCTCTATCTTCTTACCTCATGTTTTGAATGGTGGGACGAGATTCTTGTTTAGTGGGGGTGAGTTGTCACAGCCCTAGATTATTGCTTGTATTATTTGCATCATAGAGCACTCATGAATCATATCTAAATTTCTGAAACTTGAACTAAGGAAATTAGAAAGCCTCAAAACTTTTAAAAGAAGGGCAAAGAACCCTCGAAAATTGCATTCAATGTTTTCCAAAATGCTCTTATTAAATGTTTGATATTTTTGGCAAGGCTTTTGCACCAAACCAAAAATAATGAACATTTTTAAGGAATATTTTGGACACT
>NW_025235631.1:0-5973 GCF_018294505.1 Triticum aestivum | reverse complement strand
AGAAAAATTATAAAACCAAATTGATCCTTTTCTTCAAATTTAAAATAAATTCAAATATGAATTTTGTGAAACCTCCAACTCTCTTCGTGGGTCCTTGAGTTGCTTAAGGTTTCTAGGATCTCAACCAAAATGCAAGAATAAAAATGATATTCATATGATGATCTATGTATAACATCCAAATTGAAAATTGGAATGTTACACCACTGCAGCTCTACTTCCGCCCGTGTGGTAGAGATTTCCAGAAGGCACAAAACAAGCGGTACTCCGTGCGGCAGAAGATTGTGGTAGTTCCGCGGGAGGGGTACAACCACCCGGGGAGCGGTACTTCTGCTTGTCTGATTAGTGCCCAGTCAACCTACGATAGTAGAGTGGTAGTCAGAGCCGCAGTTCCGCTATAACGGTACTACCGCGCTGAACGTCCGCTCTACTACTGCCCATTTACAGAATGCATAGAACAAGCAGAATAAGGATAGCACCGTTCTGCAGTAGTCACTACAGAAAAAATACACTTTTGCGATTATACGTGTTTGGCACAGTAGGTCACGTTTTCTGTCATGCATGTACATCCATGAAGATTTTTTGACAGAATCAAGATAGTCATACATGTGCTGTCGTAGAAGTGTTCCATGACATTACCAAAATTATCATCACGGAAGTTGTCCACTTCCATGATGGTAAATCGCGCGTCATAGAAGTGCTTTCGTCAAGGGTGACCGACACGTGGCATCCACCGTAACGGGTCGCCATTAAGCTATCGGGTCCGGTTTTGGATCCGATAACCCGTTAACAGCCCGGACCAATGGAGATTTTCCACGTGTAAAATTATCATTGGCTATACCAACCACGTGTCAACACCCGAAAAGGATAGATGTCAACCACCCAATGGACAGGAGGCGCCTATGATACTTCAACACGTGGCAAGGCCCAACAATGACCCATTTAGGTTAAAAGGCTGGCCCAATCAAAATTAGTGGGCTGACCCATTAACGGCCTGCTTGCAGACGACCCATTTGCAATTAACGCCTGTACGACTATTGTCAAATCGGCCCGTCAATAGCCCGTTCTAAACTTGTCATCATCGCGGCCCATGGTCACTTCTGGCCCGTTAATAGTCCGCTAAGTATTTGGGCCAAATTACGGCCCCGTGTGTTTCCGGCCTATTAAAGGTGCTGCTTCATTTGGGCCCATTTTTTGGCCCTTGAAACTTTCGGCCCATAAACGACTGTGAAGGATTTGGGTCATATTCGGCCATGTCTAACAATCGGCCTGTTAGAGGCCCATTGTACATTTGGGACACTTCCAGCATGTGTGTCATTCGGCCTGTTAGAGGCCCACTGTAGATTTGGGCCACTTCCAGCATGTTGTGACATTCGGCCTGTTAGAGGCCCACTATAGATTTGGGCCACTTCCAGCCTATTGTGACTTTCGACCTGTTAATGTCGAACGAAATCCATGGGCCATATATGGCCCAATGTCACATCGGGCCTATTAACAACCCATATAAAACTGATACTAATCAAGCCCGACCGAACTTCCGGCCAGTTAAAGGCTCGTGTAGTAGGTTGGCGCATTTATAGCTCGTCAGAATTTCGGCCTGTGAACGATCCACATTGTAAATGGGCCAACACGAGTTGAGATACATTTCGGCCTGCTAATGACCAGTGGGTTATTTGGCACAATGAGGGCCCAATCTCACTTTCGGCCTATTAAAGGCCCATGTTATTTGTGGGCTCGAGGCATTTACACATGTTAACGGCCTATTGTTCTGAGGGCCCAAATTATGTTTAGGCCTGTTAAAGGCCCACTAGGTGCACATGCCTACCAAAAGTATGAAAGCTTATGCTGATTTAGGCCCAGATATTTTTAGTGGGCTACATGCAAATTACGACCCATAATCGTTTTTAACCCAATTGGAATGGGCCTGACGAATCTTGGCACGTTGGGCTCCTACTAAGCTTTCGGTCGAATACAATACTAAAATAAACCTACACTATACAAAAATAGCGTCGTAATTTCTACAGCCTTTGGTAGCACGATAAATGATGTATCACAACAAAATAAGTTCCAGCCATACAACAAAAGGCCTATTGGCATAAAGTTTACAGTCCTTGCAGATAAAAGCACCATCACATGTATAGAAGCACAAATCATATGACCCGAGTGCTAATGTTTCAGGCTGTAGAATCTGATGGAGTAGCACGATCATCCCCTTTTTTCCGCCATTGCTCTTGAACAATGAAGCAAATGTCTGATAGTCTGGTTTCAAAACCATTCATATCTTGACGACATTTGTCAACCACTATTCTTGTTTCCGAAACGACGTCCATTAGGGATTGGACTTGTGTCTGGAGCATAGATATATCACTCTGTCTAGCCAGAAGATTTGGTTCAGTAGGAGATTCAGTTGAGGTTACCTCGACAACCAACCTAGAATTACGTAGGAAGGTGCTTTTGCACTGTTAGTGGAGAGATACTGATGCACTGGGGCAAGAGGTGACATTGTGCCTGTGGTAGCCTCGTCACCTTCAGATGGTTGTGGCTGTTCGATCATTTGTTCCATAGCTTGCCAAAAGTTTGAACTAGTAGTGTACCAGATAGGTTACTAATGAGACAAAAACAAGCAAAATAGGTTTCACTTCTATACATAACTTATTTTGGTGAACTACTGTAATACATTAGCATGTATTATAGTGCCAACTACATAATAAAATCATTTCCGGAACATATGTCCATGTCGCATGCCTACTGTATTGTCTATTTCCTCACATTTGTTGACATGTAAGGATAAAGAGACATGGTTTAAAGTAGGATGAACATAGTATGCCATCATTCATATCATGGGCAAACAGATATCAAACAAACATGCTATTGTATCATTGTGTGGGCACGTGAACATCACTACTAGATTACAGATCAAGACCAAAAGAATATCCTTCCTCTCTTTTAAACCGTGTAAGGTGAAATGATACATTAAGACAACTGTGTATAAAAGTGAACAGAGTAACTGACATTGGCTGCAAACCAAGTAGTTAAATGAACATGTCACAGTAACAAGCAGTTTGAAGGTAGAGGAGTAAGGACTTCCAACAACGGCTTGAACTGGTGTGCTCATGCCCTTCATCTTGCCGGTGTGGCAATCCTTGAAGATTTGCACTGCGTTCGTGTAGCGACCAGACCTCAAACAGTCTGATCTCTGTGCTTTAGTGTCATCCCTGGATCAGTAATGCTAACACATACAGTACTTGAAGGATTTATAACAGAGTAGAAATCACACACTTATTACATCGAATGTCTCAAAAGAGAACTGATTACAATAAAAATGGCTTAAGGCCATCTAATAATGATAACAACGGAAGGCTTGGATGATAAGTGAGTCCATCAACTCCAACGGCATCACTGAGTATAAGGCCACGACCTAAGGCTCCTTACTTGTCGTTTGAAAAGTCTGCAACATGAACTTTGCAGCCCGAAAACGGGTCAGCACATGGAATATGCTGGCAATGTAACACATAGAGAATAATGAAAGAATATGCTATACTGCATGCATATATGGCTGGTGGAAAGCTCTATGGTTACAGTTTTGCATAAAACCAATTTTTCCCTACTGCAAATGAATATATTTTATTTAACTATCATGGTGGTTGTTAAACATTGAGAAGATAGACATCCTCTCAATCCCAATTAAACATCATCATTAAACCCAACAAAATTAATTAAAGTAACATGATGAGATTCACATGATAATCCAAGTACTAGATACTCAAAATTTCCATAACCGGGGACACGGCTAACCATGATTAGTTTATACACTCTGCAGAGGTTTGCAGACTTTTCCCCACAAGACTCGATCTCCTCCATTGGATTTCTCACACTACATGGTGTTTGAGAAACGGATGATCGAGACATAGTCTTTCAGAAGCGTTTGCACCTTACGATCGGGTAGACAGTACCAACCTACATCCCCTACATCTGCTAGTCTACCACTGTAAGATTTCACACGACTTAATCAGCTATGCTAGAGCCCATAGTAGCTTGTGGATGCACACGAAAGTTTCTAGCATGAAAAATCTCATGATCCCTTTGAGCCTGGGTGGCGGTCCATAAAGAAAAACAGGCAATCGCTGGAATACCTAGGTGCCTCAATCCACCCAGATGTGTGTTTAAGTTGCCACCTTAAGTAAACCATTAAATAACAATCTCAAACCTGTCATGGACACACTCACCCAATCCACGTCTACTAGCATAGCATGGCATAATAAGCAAACGTAGAAGTAACTCCCAAGGGTTTGATAATAAAACATGTAATAGGCACTACCTCATCTACTTCCCAAAGCCCACATAATAATCAGATCCTACTCATGCAATTGTTTGAGGATTTGATCTAATGCAATAAAACTGGGTAGTAAAGAGGTATGATCAAAATGTTACTTGCCTTGCTGATGATCCGTGAAACCTAGAGATTCGAAGTAGCAAGCGGCACACTCCGGGTACTCTATCGCAAACAAACAAGCATACAATAAGTACTCATCTAATGCATGGGTAAAATCAAATAAAAGAACTAACCAGAAAGTTCAACTTAAGAACTCCGGTTTGCAAAAGAGAATCAAATCAAACGAAGCAACGAAAGTCAAATGACGAAAGAAACAAGCTTCGTTTACTAATCTGGACCTAAGTCAAATTTTACAGATGCAAAAACTTGTTTGAGTTGGTTAAACGGAAATAGGGTTTCGAGACGAAACTCTAGGCGCTTGAATTGCCTGATTCCTATAAACCAGCGAAAAGTTATACTAGAACGAAAATCGGATCAGAAATCGCGATCAGAAATAATCGCGGAAAATCCGAGAAAAAGAAAAACTGACGAACAGTTTAACGAACGGACGTTCGTTAACTGAATCGAAATGGTGAACTCGCCCGTTAAAACGAACGAACAAACGAACGCTCGCTAAATAAATAACCAAGAAAAATAAATAAAAATAAACCGATCTAAAAGAAATAAAACCTAGGGTTTTCTAAAACAAACCGAATCGGTTTTATTAGAAAACCGGGGCGGCGGCGGGCGGCTACCTCGTCGGGGCTCTGACAAAGTCCGGCGGCTCCGGTGGGGCTTCGGGTGGCGGCGGCGGCGGTTCCTGGCGGCGGCAGCGCAAGGCGGCGGGGCGGGCGGCTTGCGGTGGTGGCGGCTCCGGCTGTGGGGCTCCAGGGGGGCCCCGGGTCAGTATTTAAAGGGGGGCGGCGGTGGCTTGCGGGAGGGGGCGGTGGCGGCGTGGCCCTCCCGGACTCGGCGGCGGTGGCGATCGGGACTCCGGTCCCGATCCGGAGTGGGAGACGGCGGCGGTGGGCCTTCGGCCCAGTCGGGCGCGCAGTAGTTTTTTTAAAACAATTCCGCCGAACAGAAAATAAATCCTAGAAGAATAAATAAAAATCTAAAAATGCAAAAATAAATTTTCACCGTCTAAATAAAATATTTAGAACGAGATGAACATTTTCTTGGCCCTAAAATGCAGTTTTGAAAAGCGTGCAATTTTTTCCTAAATTCTAATAAAATAGCGAAAACTCCGAAATAAAATCTTATTTGATTTTTTAATTAAATCCTCAATATTTATTTATTTTTGGGAAAGTCATTTTATTCCCTCTCTAATATTTTTATAATATAAATAATTGAAGATAAAATAAATAAAATCAAATGATCCTATTCTCAAAATTTGAGAAAAACACAAATATGAAAATAACAAAGTCCCCAACTCTCTCCGAGGGTCCTTGACTTGTGTAGAATTCCTATGATCAGGCCAAAAGCAAATAAAAATATGATATGCAATGATGATCTAGTGTATAGCATTCCAGATTGAAAATTTGGGATGTTACAAACCTACCCCCCTTAAGATGAATCTCACCCTCGAGATTCGGGTTCGCTAGAAAATAGGTGAGGGTGGTCCTTCAGCAGATCTTCCTCTCGCTCCCAGGTGGCTTCATCCT
>NW_025235630.1:4029-5975 GCF_018294505.1 Triticum aestivum | reverse complement strand
AAAGCATTTCAAATGAACTCTGAAAAGGTTGAAAGTTGGCATGGTATCATCATTTCATCCACATAGCAAGTGCAAGAAAGTTGAGAGGGTTACGACAAAAACTGGATGCACTTCGTGTACAAAACGGACAATCTCTTACAAAGTATCAGGATTTCATAAGGAAACTCGTCTGTTACAAAGGGATTTCACTTTAAAAAACATATTTGAACTCCTGATTTTTTGTGTGTTCAAAATGCACCATTCAAAGCCACATCATCATTTTTCAATCCTTTCTGACTTCATTTGTTATTTTTCATGCATTTACTAATTATTTTGAGCTATAAGGCCCGAAAATTGAAAAGCATTTCAAATGAACTCTGAAAAGGTTGAAAGTTGGCATGGTATCATCATTTCATCCACATAGCATGTGCAATAAAGTTGAGAGGGTTACGGCAAAAACTGGATGCACTTCGTGTACAAAACGGACAATCACTTTCAAAGTATCAGGATTTCATACGGAAACTCGTCTTTTACAAAGGAATTTCATTTTTTAAAACTTATTTGAACTCCTGCCTTTTTGTATGTTCAAAATGCACCATTCAAAGCCACATCATCATTTTTCAATCCTTTCTGACTTCATTTGTTATTTTTCATGCATTTACTAATTGAGCTTTAAGACCCTAAAATTGAAAAGCATTTCAAATGAACTCTGAAAAGGTTGAAAGTTGGCATGGTATCATCATTTCATCCACATAGCATGTGCAAGAAAGTTGAGAGGGTTAGGGCAAAAACTGGATGCACTTCGTGTACAAAGCGGACAATCTCTTTCAAAGTATCAGGATTTCATACGGAAACTCGTCTGTTACAAAGGGATTTCATTTTTTAAAACTTATTTGAACTCCTGACTTTTTGTGTGTTCAAATTGCACCATTCAAAGCCACATCATCATTTTTCAATCCTTTCTGACTTCATTTGTTATTTTACATGCATTTACTAATTATTTTGAGCTATAAGACCCTAAAATTGAAAAGCATTTCAAATGAACTCTGAAAAGGTTGAAAGTTGGCATGGTATCATCATTTCATCCACATAGCATGTGCAAGAAAGTTGAGAGGGTTATGGCAAAAACTGGATGCACTTCGTGTACAAAACGGACAATCTCTTTCAAAGTAGCAGGATTTCATACGGAAACTCGTCTGTTACAACGGGATTTCATTTTTTAAAACTTATTTGAACTCCTGACTTTTTGTATGTTCAAAATGCACCATTCAAAGCCACACCATCATTTTTCAATCCTTTCTGACTTCATTTGTTATTTTTCATGCATTTACTAATTATTTTGAGCTATAAGACCATAAAATTGAAAAGCATTTCAAAATGAACCCTGAAAAGGTTGATAGTTGGCATGGTATATCATTTCATCCACGTGGCATGTGCAAGAAAGTTGAGAGGGTTACGGCAAAAACTGGATGCACTTCGTGTACAAAACGGATAATCTCATTCAAAGTATCAGGACTTCATATGGAAATTCGTCTGTTACAAAGGGATTTCATTTTTTAAAACTTATTTGAACTCCTGACTTTTTGTGTGTTCAAAATGCACCATTCAAAGCCACGTTATCATTTTTAATCCTTTCTGACTTGATTTGTTATTTTTCATGCATTTACTAATTATTTTGAGCTATAAGACCCGAAAATTGAAAAGCATTTCAAATGAACTCTGAAAAGGTTGAAAGTTGGCATGGTATCATCATTTCATCCACATAGCATGTGCAAGAAAGTTGAGAGGGTTACGGCAAAAACTGGATGCACTTCGTGTACAAAACGGACAATCTCTTTCAAAGTATCAGGATTTCATACGGAAACTCGTCTGTTACAAAGGGATTTCATTTTTTAAAACTTATTTGAACTCCTGCCTTTTTGTATGTTCAAAATGCACCATTCAAAGCCACATCATCATTTTTCAAT
>NW_025235630.1:1464-2465 GCF_018294505.1 Triticum aestivum | reverse complement strand
GTACAAAACGGACAATCTCTTTCAAAGTATCAGGATTTCATCCGGAAACTCGTCTGTTACAAAGGGATTTCATTTTTTAAACCTTATTTGAACTCCTGACTTCTTGTGTGTTCAAAATGCACCATTCTAAGCCACATCATCATTTTTCAATCCTTTCTGACTTCATTTGTTATTTTTCATGCATTTACTAATTATTTTGAGCTATAAGACCCTAAAATTGAAAAGCATTTCAAATGAACTCTGAAAAGGTTGAAAGTTGGCATGATATCATCATTTCATCCACATAGCATGTGCAAGAAAGTTGAGAGGGTTACAGCAAAAACTGGATGCACTTCGCGTACAAAACTGACAATCTCTTTCAAAGTATCAGGATTTCATCCGGAAACTCGACTGTTACAAAGGGATTTCATTTTTTAAACCTTATTTGAACTCCTGACTTTTTGTGTGTTCAAAATGCACCATTCAAGGCCACATCACCATTTTTCAATCCTCTCTGACTTCATTTGTTATTTTTCATGCATTTACTAATTATTTTGAGCTATAAGACCCTAAAATTGAAAAGCATTTCAAATGAACTCTGAAAAGGTTGAAAGTTGGCATGATATCATCATTTCATCCACATAGCATGTGCAAGAAAGTTGAGAGGGTTAGGGCAAAAACTGGATGCACTTCGTGTACAAAACGGACAATCTCTTTCAAAGTATCAGGATTTCATCCGGAAACTCGTCTGTTACACAGGGATTTCATTTTTTAAACCTTATTTGAACTCCTGACTTTTTGTGTGTTCAAAATGCACCATTCAAAGCCACATCATCATTTTTCAATCCTTTCTGACTTCATTTGTTATTTTTCATGCATTTACTAATTATTATGAGCTATAAGACCCTAAAATTGAAAAGCATTTCAAATGAACTCTGAAAAGGTTGAAAGTTGGCATGATATCATCATTTCATCCACATAGCATGTGCAAGAAAGTTGAGAGGGTTACGGCAAAAACTGGA
>NW_025235630.1:0-1454 GCF_018294505.1 Triticum aestivum | reverse complement strand
TCATGCATTTACTAATTATTTTGAGCTATAAGACCCTAAAATTGAAAAGCATTTCAAATGAACTCTGAAAAGGTTGAAAGTTGGCATGATATCATCATTTCATCCACATAGCATGTGCAAGAAAGTTGAGAGGGTTACGGCAAAAACTGGATGCACTTCGTGTACAAAACTGACAATCTCTTTCAAAGTATCAGGATTTCATCCGGAAACTCGTCTGTTACAAAGGGATTTCATTTTTTAAACCTTATTTGAACTCCTGACTTTTTGTGTGTTCAAAATGCACCATTCAAAGCCACATCATCATTTTTCAATCCTTTCTGACTTCATTTGTTATTTTTCATGCATTTACTAATTATTATGAGCTATAAGACCCTAAAATTGAAAAGCATTTCAAATGAACTCTGAAAAGGTTGAAAGTTGGCATGATATCATCATTTCATCCACATAGCATGTGCAAGAAAGTTGAGAGGGTTACGGCAAAAACTGGACGCACTTCGTGTACAAAACTGACAATCTCTTTCAAAGTATCAGGATTTCATCCGGAAACTCGTCTGTTACAAAGGGATTTCATTTTTTAAACCTTATTTGAACTCCTGACTTTTTGTGTGTTTAAAATGCACCATTCAAAGCCACATCACCATTTTTCAATCCTTTCTGACTTCATTTGTTATTTTTCATGCATTTACTAATTATTTTGAGCTATAAGACCCTAAAATTGAAAAGCATTTCAAATGAACTCTGAAAAGGTTGAAAGTTGGCATGATATCATCATTTCATCCACATAGCATGTGCAAGAAAGTTGAGAGGGTTAGGGAAAAAACTGGATGCACTTCGCGTACAAAACGGACAATCTCTTTCAAAGTATCAGGATTTCATCCGGAAACTCGTCTGTTACAAAGGGATTTCATTTTTAAACCTTATTTGAACTCCTGACTTTTTGTGTGTTCAAAATGCACCATTCAAAGCCACGTCATCATTTTTGAACTCCTGACTTTTTGTGTGTTCAAAATGCACCATTCAAAGCCACGTCATCATTTTTCAATCCTTTCTGACTTCATTTGTTTTTTCATGTATTTACTAATTATTTTGAGCTATAAGACCCTAAAATTGAAAAGCATTTCAAATGAACTCTGAAAAGGTTGAAAGTTGGCATGATATCATCATTTCATCTACATAGCATGTGCGAGAAAGTTGAGAGGGTTACGGCAAAAACTGGATGCACTTCGTGTTCAAAACGGACAATCTCTTTCAAAGTATCAGGAATTCATCCGGAAACTCTTCTGTTACAAAAGGATTTCATTTTGTTAACCTTATTTGAACTCCTGACTTCTTGTGTGTTCAAAATGCACCATTCAAAGCCACATCATCATTTTTCAATCCTTTCTGACTTCATTTGTTATTTTTCATGCATTTACTAATTATTTTGAGCTATAAGACCCTAGAATTGAAAAGCA
>NW_025235629.1:5391-5975 GCF_018294505.1 Triticum aestivum | reverse complement strand
TGAACTCCAGCCTATTTTTGGGTTCAGTATGCATCATTCAAAGCGACGTCATCAATTTCCAACACGTTCTGACATCATTTGCTGTTTTTCAGTCATTTACCGATTTGTTTAGAGAGCTAAATGACGGTGAAATTGAAAATCACTACAAAATGAACACTAAAAATGTTTGAACTTGGCATGGTATCATCATTTCGCCCGCATAGCATGTGCGAAAGAGTAGAGAGGGTCACGACGAAAACTGGACGCACCTTGTGTACAAACTGGACAATCTCTTTCGGAGTATCAGGGTTTCGGACGAGAACTCGTCGGTTACACGGGCACTTCAACGTTTTTTAAACTTATTTGAACTCCAGCCTATTTTTGCATTTAGTATGCATCTTTCAAAGCGACGTCATCAATTTCCAACACGTTCTGATATCATTTGTTGTTTTTCAGTCATTTACCGATTTGTTTAGAGAGCTAAATGACGGTGAAATTGAAAATCACTACAAAATGAACTCTGAAAATGTTGGAACTTGGCATGGTATCATCATTTCCTCCGCATAGCATGTGCAAAAGAGTAGAGAGGGTCACGGCGAAAACTG
>NW_025235629.1:4499-5222 GCF_018294505.1 Triticum aestivum | reverse complement strand
GTTCAGTATGCATCTTTCAAAGCGACATCATCAATTTCCTACACGTTCTGACATCAATTGCTGTTTTTCAGTCATTTACCGATTTGTTTGGAGAGCTAAATGACGGTGAAATTGAAAATCACTACAAAATGAACTCTGAAAATGTTGGAACTTGGCATGGTATCATCATTTCGCCCGCATAGCATGTGCAAAAGAGTAGAGAGGGTCACGGCGAAAACTGGATGCACCTCCTGTACAAACTGGACAATCTCTTTCGGAGTATCAGGGTTTTCGGACGAGAACTCATCTGTTACACGGGCACTTCAATGCTATTTAAACTTATTTGAACTCCAGCCTATTTTTGCGTTCAGTATGCATCTTTCAAAGCGACGTCAACAATTTCCAACACATTCTGACATCAATTGCTGTTTTTCAGTCATTTACCGATTTGTTTAGAGAGCTAAATGACGGTGAAATTGAAAATCACTACAAAATGAACTTTGAAAATGTTGGAACTTGGCATGGTATCATCATTTCGCCCGCATAGCATGTGCAAAAGAGTAGAGAGGGTCACAGCGAAAACTGGACGCACCTCGTGTACAAACTAGACAATCTCTTTCGGAGTATCAGGGTTTCAGATGAGAACTCATCTGTTACACGGGCACTTCAATGTTTTTAACCTTATTCGAACTCCAGCCTATTTTTGCATTCAGTATGCATCTTTCAAAGCGACGTCATCAATTT
>NW_025235629.1:0-1211 GCF_018294505.1 Triticum aestivum | reverse complement strand
GGTTTCTGACGAGAACTCATCTGTTACACGGGCACTTCAATGTTTTTTAAACTTATTTGAACTCCAGCCTATTTTTGCATTCAGTATGCATCATTCAAAGCGACGTCATCAATTTCCAACATGTTCTGACATCATTTGCTCTTTTTCAATCATTTACCGATTTGTTTAGGGAGCTAAATGACGGTGAAATTGAAAATCACTACAAAATGAACTCTGAAAATGTTGGAACTTGGCATGGTATCATCATTTCGCCCGCATAGCATGTGCAAAAGAGTAGAGAGGGTCACGGCGAAAACTGGACGCACCTCGTGTACAAACTGGACAATCTCTTTCGGAGTATCAGGGTTTCTGACGAGAACTCATCTGTTACACGGGCACTTCAATGTTTTTTAAACTTATTTGAACTCCAGCCTATTTTTGCGTTCAGTATGCATCATTCAAAGCGACGTCATCAATTTCCAACACGTTCTGACATCATTTGCTGTTTTTCAGTCATTTACCGATTTGTTTAGGGAGCTAAATGACGGTGAAAATGAAAATCATTACGAAATGAACTCTGAAAATGTTGGAACTTGGCATGGTATCATCATTTCGCCCGCATAGCATGTGCAAGAGAGTAGAGAGGGTCACGGCGAACACTGGACGCACCTCGTGTACAAACTGGACAATCTCTTTCGGAGTATCAGGGTTTCTGACGAGAACTCATCTGTTACACGGGCACTTCAATGTTTTCTAAACTTATTTGAACTCCAGCCTATTTTTGCGTTCAGTATGCATCATTCAAAGTGACGTCATCAATTTCCAACATGTTCTGACATCATTTGCTGTTTTTCAGTCATTTACCGATTTGTTTAGGGAGCTAAATGACGGTGAAATTGAAAATCATTACAAAATGAACTCTGAAAATGTTGGAACTTGGCATGGTATCATCAATTCGCCCGCATAGCATGTGCAAAAGAGTAGAGAGGGTCACGGCGAAAACTGGACGCACCTCGTGTACAAACTGGACAATCTCTTTCGGAGTATCAGGGTTTCTGACGAGAACTCATCTGTTACACGGGCACTTCAATGTTTTTTTAAACTTATTTGAACTCCAGCCTATTTTTGCGGTCAGTATGCATCATTCAAAGCTATGTCATCAATTTCCAACACGTTCTGACATCATTTGCTGTTTTTCAGTCATTTACCGATTTGTTTAGGGAGCTAAATGA
>NW_025235628.1:0-5976 GCF_018294505.1 Triticum aestivum | reverse complement strand
ACGCCACTGATTGATCCAAGTGCAAAAACTATAGCATATTTCACTCATTTCAATAACACGTTTCACTCTATTCAATAATAGATTTCACTCATTTCACTCGTTTTGATAACATAATTCACTCATTTCACTTGTTTCAATAGCATATTTAACACATTCCACTCATTTCACTTGTTTCAATAATAGATTTTGGTGATTTCAAAAACTGGTTTCATCTCATTTTACTCATTTCACACGTTTTCAATAACAGATTTCACTCATTTCAAAAGATGATTAACTCGTTTCACTAATATCAATAACTAATTTCACTTGTTTCAATAACAAATTTCACTCATTTCACTCGTTTGGATCAATCAGTGGCGTTGGATGGAGAACCAACGGTAGATGGGAGGGCGCATGTTACGCCGTGACAGCCTAGAGGCATGTCACCTGATCCCGATCCCACCCACGCACACCACACAACCACTCACACCAAGGAATGCACAAGCACAACACACATCCATCCATCCATGGCCGGCGCTGGCAAGCAAGCCATCCGCACGGGCGGTGTGTAGGGAGGCCGCGCGGGCGGGGAGCAGGGAGGTCGCGCAGGCAGCGAGCATGGCGGACGCGCGGGCGACGAATCCATCTATCCATGGCCGGTGCGGGCAAGCAGGCCATCCGCGCGGGCGAGGAGTAGGGAGGCCGCGCGGGCAGCGAGCATGGTAGATGCAAGGGCGGCGAGCATGGCGCGCGGGGGCGGCTCACTCCACCGACGGCCTCTTCCCTCGAGCATGGCGCGTGACGGCCACTACAGAGGAGCTCCTCCCTCCAGCGTCGGCCGCCCGACGCTGCACCAGCGCGTGGTGGTGCCCCTATCTCTCTCCAGGAACCAGGAGCACGGCCGGGCGGCGGTGCGGAAACTAGGGTCGGGAGAGCGGCGCGTGCGAGCGTGTCTGTCCGGTGGCGCGGCGAGTATGGTCGGGCGAGGGGCGCGGCGAGTAGGGCGAGCCGGCGGCAGTGGTGTCCCTGTGGTATTGTCCCCGGCGAGAAGAAGGACGGCCGGCGGTGAAGTATTGGTTGCTGCGATGGAGGACTTGATTGCTTTTCCTTTTTAGTTTCTAGGGGTCGTTGTGTAAATTTTCAGGACAGCTTGTAACTTCTTTCTAACTCCACCGATGATGAATGCAATACAACACGGCCGTGTCAAATCCAAAATCTCCTAGAGCTGAACCTGTTTGGTTTGTTGTTCCTGTGTCCGGCGAGATGCTCTGGTCGGACATCACTTCAAAAAAATGAAAAACAATCTTTGTCGTCTGTACTTTAGTCTGGATGACGGCAAAGCACACATTTTGACTGACGGCAAAGAACACGCTTTTTGCCATCTATTATTTTTGCGGCAGACGGCAAAACTATATTGAATAACGACAAAATCTTTGCTGTCATCTCAACAAAAGGCTGACGGCAAAGTATTTTTTGCCGACTTATCTTTGCCGTCTGCTTCCTGACGGCAAAATCTTTGCTGTCTGGATTTGGGTCTTTGCCGTCTGTGACCCACAGACGGCAAATTACCTGTTTCCTGTAGTGCAGCGACGGAGGAGGACGAGCCAGGTCACGCCGAACACAGTTCGTAGCTGACGCCCGATGACAATGACCCAGAGGGGCGAGTTCATCAAACCACCCCAGGACAAGAACATAGTTCGCACGATGATGCATTCATCATTCCGGAAGAACGCATGGAACGAGATAACCTCCACAGGAAGCTTATGGCCACAGCGAGAAGTCTAAAGAAGCAGAAGCAACGGCGCAAAGCCGCACAGGAAACGCTCAAAGTAGATGGAATAAAGTGCTAGACAAAGTAGATATGCGACGATCGCCATACAAAGAGCTATCCAAAATGCAAGCTACTGCCAGAATTCGACGATGAGGCCGTTCCACCAAAGAATAATACAATCAATAGACCAGACGCACCGCTTCACAACCGCAACAGAACGGCTACTGACGCCGCGCACGATCTACGTGAGTATCTGGATAAGAAAGCCGGCACAGCCTGGTCCATCTACGGATCTAAAGGACACACCACGACGAGGGACTACGGTCACCAAAACAATCATACAAGTCAAATACAAGTTCGGAATAAACACCAGACACAACAATAGCCGATTGCATGCCACAGCGCGTCCAGATACAGAGGGGCTGCTCACCCCCTGTGCTTCATCGAAGAAGTACTGGACCATGAATTCTCACAAGGTTTCAAACCTGTGAACATAGAGGCATACAACGGAACGACGGACCCGGCGGTCTGGATCGAGGATTTATCCTACATATTCACATGGCTCATGGGGACGACCTCCACGCCATCAAATACCTTCCCCTCAAGTTGAAGGGACCATCTCGACACTGGTTGAAAAGCCTCCCTGAAAATTCAATCGGGAGTTGGGAGGAACTCGAGGACACATTCAGGGCCAATCTAAGTCACATAATCCAAAAGCCCGGAGAGCTTTGGAACAGATTTCTCACTAAGAAGAATCAAATTTTCGATTGTCCGAACGCCGAAGGCTTAGCGGCATTCAAACACATCATCCGCGACGAGTGGCTGACCAGACACCTCGGCCAAGAAAAGCCAAGGACAATGGCAGCCCTAACAAGCCTTACGACCCGCTTTTGCGCAGGTGAAGACAGTTGGCTAGCCCGTAAAGGCACCAGCGACCCCAGCACATCCGAAATAAGGGATGGCAATGGGAAGCCTAGGCGTAATAAAAACAAACGCCAAAACAAGGAAGAGAGCCCGGATAACACAACGGTTAATGCCAGATTCAGGGGTTCTCGACCTGATTAGCAAAAGAAGCCATTTAAAGGCAGTAAAGAGGGACTGTCCGGTCTGAATAGAGTCCTAGATAGACTGTGCCATATTCATCGCACCCCTGACAAACCTGCAAACCACACGCACAGAGAGTGCTGGGTCTTCAAGCAGGCCGACAAATTAAATGCCGAACACAAGGGAAGGGAAACACCAAGTGAACACGAGGATGAACCTCGTCAGCCGAACACAGGGGGACAGAAAAAATTCCCGATAGAGGTTAAAACAGTGAACATGATCCACGAGAATCGCACATCCATGAGAAGGCATGAACGCGTGCATAGATACACACGCGATATAGAGCCCACACCTAACTACTGGATGTCTGATCCGATCAACTTCAATCACTTGGATGCCTGAACTAGTATTCAGCGCGGAGGATCAAAGGCCTTGGTGCTTGACCTAATAATTGACGGATACCGTCTGTCGGTGTCAAAACCGGCGGATCTCGGGTAGGGTGTCCCGAACTGTGCGTCTAGGCGGATGGTAACAGGAGACAAGGGACACGATGTTTTTACCCAGGTTCGGGCCCTCTCGGTGGAGGTAAAACCCTACTCCTGCTTGATTAATATTGATGGTATGGTTATTACAAGAATTGATCTACCACGAGATCAGAGAGGCTAAACCCTAGAAGCTAGCCTATGGTATGATTGTTGTTCGTCCTACGGACTAAAACTCTCCGGTTTATATAGACACCGGAGAGGGCTAGGGTTACACAGAGTTGGTTACAATGGGAGGAGATCTTCATATCGTATCGCCAAGCTTGCCTTCCACGCCAAGGAAAGTCCCATCCGGACACGGGACGGAGTCTTCAATCTTGTATCTTCATAGTCCGGGAGTCCGGCCAAAGGTCATAGTCCGGCCATCCAGACACCGCCTAATCCTGGACTCCCTCAGTAGCCCCTGAACCAGGCTTCAATGTCGACGAGTCCGGCGCGCAAATTGTCTTCGGCATTGCAAGGCGGGTTCGTCCTCCGAATATTCCATAGAAGATACTTGAACACAAGGATAGTGTCCGGCTCTGCAAAAATAAGTTCCACATGCCACCGTAGTGAGAATAATATTTTACAGAAATCTAATCTGCTGAAGTATTCCGCGGCGTGACATCATGCCACGGCCAAGCCCTTATTCATTTTACCGTTCCACCTCAGCGCGTTTAGCGAGGTGGTTTCCTTGGCACGTCTTGTTGAAGCAGAGATCGTGTCCCCTTATTCCGGGATTCTCATCAATACGGGCGTGGGTAACCCAACTGTGCCTTTTGGTATGACTCTCTAATTGAAAGCGAGTCCCAAACGGTTACAGGGAGGGCTCTTGGTATTCAACTCCTTTATAAAGAGACCAAGGCTCGATTCCCTCTTCTTTCAATCCAATCGAATCCGCCCCTCGCCTCGAGTTCCAACACCCAAGGTTTCTAGTTTTAGGCGCTTCGGACCTCTGATGATGTCCGGCTCCAACCTTCAAGGCCGGTGGGTGCCTTCCTCCATTATGGAAGAAGACGTGCGAAAGCTGAGAGATGCCAGGTATCTAACCGGCGAAATCTCGCATAGGCTGCCTACTCAAGGGCAAGCCATTCCTTCTCCTCAGCCCGGTGAGAGCGTGGTGTTCACATCTCACTTCCTTCGGGGTTTAGCCTTCCCGATTGATCCCTTTGTGAGGGGGCTAATGTTCTATTACGGGCTGGAATTTCACGACCTAGCTCTGGAGTCCACCCTCCAAATTTCATCATTTATTGTCGTGTGTGAAGCCTTCCTCCATATCACCCCTCACTTCGGATTGTGGCTTAAAACCTTCAAAGTAGAGCCGAAGATGATCTAGGGGCAGCACGCCGAGTGCGAAGGAACTATCATAAGCAAGATAGACGGCGCTCCATGGCCCGAGGGCACTTTCCAAGAAGAGTTCAGCTTATGGCAACGGGACTGGTTTTATATCACAGCCCCCAGGGGCACCACATGGGTGGCGCCTCCTGCTTTTCTCTCGGGTCCCCCACCACGGCGAGCGTCATGGGTCAATGAAAGGCTTATCTGGGGGCCGCCCAAAGACGTGCCCCTACTGCAGGACCGCATTCGAGATCTCCTAAAAAGAGATATTAACCTGGCCGTAGTGGCACAAGTTATGCTGATTTGCCGCACGCTGCCCTGCAAACGTCGCCCTCTCCGTCTATGGGAATTTAGTTCGGAGGGACCACAAGTCCTCCAACATTTTATGGGCGGAACGCCCATGGAGATGTACAAATTGTTCTTCGGAGCTACAATCGCCAGGATGTTAAGGTAAGTAGCCCCATATTTGGACACACCATGCGTATTTTCATCATAAAGTTGCCCTTTAACAGAGCTATCCTTTGAACAGGAGTGGATAGCGAAGGCAAAGCTTATCAGGTGTCCAGCCCCCCTGCCCGAGACCGCGCCGGATCCCGTGTTAACCAGGATGCTGCAGATTATGCTTTCGGCAGAGGGCGAAGAGGGGAACCAAGGAGCTACCGCCTCCACGAAGGAGACTGTCAAGAAGGGAGGAATCGATCATTCTCCCAGCCTGGGAAAGAAAAGGGGTGCCGCTGAAGTCCCAGAGGAGATGACCTCGAAACGGGGGAAGAAATCTTTGTCAGAGGATCCGGCGCCGGAGAATGCCCCGGCCGCATTGCGCCTTCAAAGGGATCAGCTTTCCTCCGAGCCGTAAGTAAAGGGAGGGGCTCAAAAATTAGTGGCATCCCTGTTTTATTTATGAGGAAGATAATCGAAGTATTACCTTGCAGTTCGGATCTCAACCCTTCTCAGCAGAGCTCATCTTCAAGGGATCTCCGTCCGGAGATGATAGAGAACGAAACGCCTCCCCTAGCTGCACCGACCCCAAGGAAGGCGTTCGGTGGCTAGCCAGACTGATGAGTCTGCCGAGTTAAAGCGGCAACTGGATGCGGCAGATGCCGACATCGCGCTTGTAAATAAACGGCTAGACGAGGCACAAGGTATGCTCCACAGATATCTGATAAGAGGAGTTCGATGCTCGTTTCTTACAGTATATATGCTTATTGCAGATAGTGCAGCTTCCGTGGAGAACCTTCAGGCGGAACTTGCCCGAGCCAAGGAGCAAGCAAGAAAAAGTGATGTGGCTGCCGTTAAGGCGGCTGAAGAGCTGAAAGCCGAACA
>NW_025235627.1:0-5977 GCF_018294505.1 Triticum aestivum | reverse complement strand
ATTGTGAAGCTATGTGCATTCCTCAATGCAATCTCTCAGAAGGTGATCGATCCAGAAATCATACCAAGACTAAGGAGTGATGTGGTGCCCGTGAGATCGTTCCAGGTCGCGGTCGCTGGGCCCTTTTCTCCTCGGCCCAGTAGGCCAGTTAACTTCAACGAAAAAAGATCAAGCAGGTCGGCGCAAAACCGTACCCCCCGTTCGTGCAATGTGGGCCAGCCCATCAGCTTTTTCTGGTTTTTTTAACACAGTACAGACGCAAGCGCTCATATACACGCGCATACACTCACCCCTATGAACGCACACACGCACACCCTACCCCTATGAGCACCTCCGAGAGACTGAGCCGACATATCATCTTAAAATTTACGAAGTCGCCGTAGGCACCTCGTCATCGACGGGAACGTCTCCTCCCGCTGAATGCGCATCGCCGGAAATCCTGAAATAAATCCAGGAATAAATTCGAGCACCAGGATTTGAACACTAGTGGGCTGGGAATACCACAGTCCCTCTAACCATCCAACCACAGGTTGGTTCACAGCTTTTTCTGGTTTTGGGATCAGTGTTAACCGCAACGTAAAAATGTCGTGCAGGTGGGCGCCACCGGTGAACCCTATTTGACGCTCGCGTGCGTCCGTCTGCTGCGCTTCCGCTGAAGCGCACGAGCAAGCAGTGCGAACAGGCCGGCCCATTTTGGGCGTTGAACCAGGGCCAGGCAAACAATTTTGGGAACCTTCTAGAGGGTTCCCTCCACCGGTTTTTCTTGTGCTTTTTTCTTTTACTGTTTTCGGTTTTTCTTGTTGTCTTTTTTTTCTGTTTCTTCGGTTTCTGTTTTCTATTTCTTTTTCTTTTATCTTTTTTCATTTTTATTTTCATTCTTTGTTTTAAGAAATGTTCGAAATTCCAAATTTTGTTCATGATCTCAAAACTTGTCCACAATTTTTTAAAAAAAATTATAAAAATTTCACAATTGTTCAGCGTATATTACAAACATGTACAATGTATTTATAAAAAAAATTCAACATATATCAAAAAAATGTTCAATGTCTGTTTCAATATTTTCAGCTTATATCACAAAAATGTTCAATGTGTAGTTAAAAAATGTTCATCTTATATTTACAAAAAATATTTAATATATTTTTAAGTAAATACCTAGCGTATATCACAAAAATATTCAATGTGTGTTTCAAAATTGTTCAGCATGTATCCAAAAATGTTCTTTGTCTATTTAAAAATTGAACGTTATATATTTATAGAAATGTTATATGGTTGAATTTTTTTGTATTTTTTTCTGGATCTGTCATGGAATGGAGTTCAAAGAAATTTGCGCGATCAACCAACCACAAACGCTTACCAGCTCAACTGATGGAGAACGCTTACTCGCCGTTGCTAGTTTACGAGTTCGAATCCTCATTCGAGCATTTTTTGTTCTTTTATTTTTAGTAGCGCTTCGCTATGACGCCATCGAATGGGCCGGCCAATTCAGTTCGCGCCTGCGCAAAACTCGCCCTATAGACGCTAGCGAGCGTCAGCTAGGGACTTCCAACGCCACCGGGACCTCCTATACGCCACTTATTGCAAGCAAAGTCACTAAGGACTTAGTTGCAAGATGATGTATTACGGAACAAGTAAAGAGACTTGTCGGTAACGAGATTGAACTAGGTATGAAGATACCGATGATCGAATCTCGGGCAAGTACCATACCGATGGACAAAGGGAATTACATATGTTGTCATAAGGTTCGACCGATAAAGATCTTCGTAGAATATGTAGGAGCCAATATGGGCATCCAAGTTCCGCTATTGGTTATTGACCGGAGAGGTGTCTCGGTCATGTCTACATAGTTCTTGAACCCGTAGGGTCCACACGCTTAACGTTTGTTGACGATAAAGTGTTATATGAGTTATATTAAATTGGTGACCGAATGTTGTTCGGAGTCCCGGATGAGATCACGGACACGACAAGGAGCTCCGGAATGGTCCGGAGGTAATGATTGGTATATAGGATGATACTATTTGGACACCGAAAGGGTTTCTGGTAGTACTGGGTAGTCATCGGATCACCGGAAGGGGTTCCGGGAGGCCCCGAGAGGATGATGGGCCTATTGGGCCATTAGAAGGGAGCACACCAGCCCACAAGGGGCTAGCGCACCCCCCCTATGGCAGCCAGCCTATGGGAGAAAGGAAGGAGGGGGAATCCCTAGATCAGGTCAATTGAAGTCGAGAGGGTGTTGAGCGGGATGACTAAAGGTGTTGGAGAAATGATCATGCACAATGGTTTCCTTCTCCTTGCGGCTCGTGACCCAACCGTGGTTATGCTTGAGTCAGTGGATGAGGTTTTTACGCCTGCGTCCATTGACATGTGTGCTTCTTTAAGATTGGAGATGTGTGCACATTGCATTTTCCTAACATCTACTAGAATAGCCAGACCTTGAGTCTTTGGCGAATGTCTGCTTCCTTGGCAAAGAGACCATGTTATGTCAAAGCGCATGATAACTTCGAGGGCCAAATACAGTTGAAGCTTTGCGTTGGAGAATAAGGACTTGCTCTACACCAAAGATGAGAAGCAACAATCTTCAGCTTATGGAAAATAATATGGCAAGGCTCTGCATAGGCGTGCTCTTTCCTTCCATGCCTTCTCGGCCACTTCGTCGAACCTAGAGAATCCAACCAAAAAAATCTCAAACTTGAAAGATCTCAGATGCTTCGGGCCTTGTGCACCAAAAGAAGAGGGCCATGGTCAGCGAAAGACGAGAAAAGAGCATGGAGACCATGTTCCCCGAAGAAGATGTCTCCGCAATGTCATTGAGCGTGCATTTGGTGTGTTGAAGATGAAATGGTGTGTTTTACTGAAAATGCCAAGTTACCTTTGTGAGAAGCAAGCTCAGGTCATCATTACGTGCATGGTGCTTCATGAGAAAGCCATTTGAGAGACTTGGAGTTTGATAGATGTGATCGTGACGAGAACTACATTCCAGAGATTATACAACCCCAACCTATAGGAGAGCTCCTGCTCGACGCTCATGAGCGTCAAAAGCAAGACCTTTCGCTGAAGAATTCGCGCAAACTGGCCGGCCCATTCACCAGGCGACAAGCGTACCTAAAAAGAATGTCGAAAAAAATGGAGCGGCGGGTAGTCACGTCGCCAACTACTGCACATACCGACTGAGCTTGTCTTAAATTACCGTGGTAAACTAAAAGTACTATGTGCGACAACAGATCCATCTTTTTATCTTCCTTAAAAGAATGAATAATGTTTTCTTGAACAAACTTTTGAAACATGATTATTTTTTTCAAAAACATGAACAATTATTGAGAACATGATTAAAAAAATATTTATGAAATTTTTATATATACGATGAACAATGTTCAATTATACATCGAACATTTTGTAATATACAATATAATATATACGCTGAACAATGTTTAACTACACAATGAACATTTTTGTGATATATGCTGAACAAAATTTTAAACACATTAAACATTTTTTTATATATGAAGAAAAAATTAAATATACATTGAACATTGCAATATACGCTGAACAAACATTTACATACACGTTGAACATTTTGTGACATACGCTGAACCATTTAAATTCTGAATAAATTTCTTAAATGTGAACAAAATTTGAAATCTGTAAAAAAGTTTGAAGTCACGAACAAAATTTCGGAATTCATAACATTTTCTGGAAAACAAAGTATAACAACTAAAATGAAAAATGATCAAATGAAAGAAAAGGTAAATAATAGAAATAGAAACAGAAGCGCAAAAAGAAAGAAAAGAAAAAAGGAAGAAGAAAACAGGGAAAAGGGGGAAAAATGGCCACAGAAAAAAATCCAGTTCAGGGAACCTACTAGAAGGTTCCCAAAAGCGGGTGCTTTCCCTAAGTGGGCCAGCCTGTGTGTCGTCGTTCGTTCACTTCGCTTCAGCGAAGCAGCGACGATCGGAGGCACACGTGCGCCATATATGATCTGCCAACCAATGCACTTAACCAATATAGATCATTTCAGGCTAAACTAAAGAAACAACTAATTTGCATCGTATCAGCATATAAACATCATAGTCAGCATTCATAAACATCATAGTCATCATTTAGAGACGTTACCTACATTTCACAACCCCTACAGTTGCCCAACAGGGTAAACAAACTGCTGGTTGGTACAGCAAGGGGAACATCACGAGAAGCAGACTGCTGGTTGGTACAGCAAGCAGTATCTCAACACACATCTCACAGAAGACTAAGCTACGATCAGGGAACTTGACCACAACGGAAACCACAGTCATCTGCGTGCCTTTGGTGGTCCAGATCACTCCATGAGCAACAGGAGCATCTTCAATGGTCGTGGAGAGGTCAGAGTCAAGTTGGAAGAGGGCGCGCAATGCATCGATGGCAATGGATGGTAGATGGCCTTGGAACACCCTCTTCTATGATGCCAAGACGACAATACAGAAGCTTCTCCGCCATCTTGGTGATTGGGGTTTCCCTTCGCCTTGGCACTAAGCTGGACACTGCTACAAGATTATTACAGAAGCTATTGATGAATCTTGAGGGCAGGGATCTCAGGGTAGGGTAATGTTACCAGGTTTAGAAGGTTCCCTAATACCGGGTTACCAGTGAATCAACTCTTCCCTGGTGGGGCTTCTCTTCTCTTCGTCACGGTGAGGACCCGTGTGTATATGTTTGGCATGTGTCTGTATCCATCTACTCTTTGTCAGGCTCATGTAATGTATACCTGCACTCTCAAACTCTCAAGGGCATCGATCTCATCTAAGATCATCACTGTGCATACACCAAAAAAGAGGGTGAAAAAGTTGAGCATGACCTGCAGAAACAAAATTGCAAACACTGTGACAATGACAAATTGTAGACTAGCATATGAAAAATGAAGGAACTAGCAAAAGGAGCACAAGTAATGGCCAGAGAGCGAAGATGCTACAGGATCGAGGAGACCGCGCCCAAAGTTTGCTATTTCCATCAGCCTAATTATTGACGCGCATCGTTGACGCAGCCCTGCCTTTGAAATGAGTGTCTGTGCCGCAGACAACACAAACTGAAACTAAATAAGGTCACAGAAATTAGACAACAGTTGTCCAGTAAGCATATTTTTGCCAGTGTGAAATCTCTTGATGAAATGGCCACCTCATTTCAAGCAGTTAATATTTTGAACCTTCACATTCAGAAAAAATCAAGACTTCGAAATAAATAAATGATGGCACATCAGAAAGCACCGAGAATCAAAGTAGCAAGTGAGGATAAAAAAAGCTTTTGGTTGGAACTATAATCAATTTAATTAACAAACTTTGGAAGATTCATATTCATAATTCATCCTTTATTGAAAGCAACCAGACAGGAATGCAGTCAATTTCTTACATTTACCTTCTACAAGGAAACACCATTGCAGATTGGTACAATTAAGTTCTATTGAGGGAAACATATTGGTGCATAGTATGAAATACTCAAAGGTTGCCACCCACAAAATTGTGTACGAGCCAAAGTATATATGATAACTATGATTTTGATCCAAGGAAATGCTAACAAAGGAACAGAGTCTGTCATTCAAGAATATGCATTATTTGGCTTATGAAGAAGGCAACTTTATCCATACCACTTAGAAGAGAGGATGGTTCAGGAAAGCTCCCTCCTGTACTACCAAGTTTTCCTTCCTGTGCTACCAAGTTCAGGAAAGCTCCCTACTCCTGAAGCTACAATAGTCGTCCTTAAGGAGCATAAACGAGGACTTGTCGCAAGAGAATTTTCCTTTTTTTCTAAGATAGTGCCCCTGCTCCAAAAGTTCGCCTTCCTCGACATCGACTACCTCCAGCTCTGCGAGCTTGTAGATTCGCTTGAGGATGCGATCATGGTTTGGCTGGGGAGGGGGGCTGGTCGCCTCGGTTTCCACCAGCACCCACCTCCTGCCGGGTGTGGTGCCGGGGGAGAGCTGGCGGCGCAGTGGAGGCGTGGAGTCCTGGCTGGC
>NW_025235626.1:0-5977 GCF_018294505.1 Triticum aestivum | reverse complement strand
AGAACTTGAGGCCTGAGTTTCAACAGGAGTTCATTAGACTCAACATGGTGTTAGTCTCTGAGGGCACCGTATCAAATCTGGAGATACATCCCACCCTAATGGAACAAATTAAGAAGACTCAGCAGGGACATCCCAGCATCGAGGGTATAAAGAGGAAAATGAACCTTGGCAAGGCTTCAGAGTTCGTCACAGACAGTGAAGGAATATTATGGTACGGGGACAGACTTTGCGTACCTAACATTGAGGAACTCAAGCAACAAATCCTAACCGAAAGCCACACCGCTCCATACTCGATCCACCCTGGAGGAACCAAAATGTACAAAGACATTCAGGAAAGATTTTGGTGGCATGGTATGAAAAGGGATATAGCAGCATTCATTGCTTGTTGCGATTCCTGTCAGCGCATTAAAGGCGAGCATCAAAAGCCAGCAGGGCTACTCCAGCCAAACAGGATACCTGAGTGGAAATGGGATGAAATTGGAATGGACTTCATCGTTGGACTACCTCGATCACAACGCGGAAATGATGCCCTATGGGTCATCACAGATAGGCTAACCAAGGTAGCACATTTGATTCCCGTGAAGACGACCTACTCCACTCAAAGGCTGGCCAAGCTTTATCTCTCCCGTATAGTTTGTTTGCATGGAGTCCCAAAGACTATAATATCCGACCGAGGCACTCAATTTGTCTCAAAATTTTGGGATCACCTGCAACAAGCTCTGGGCACGCAACTAGCTTTCAGTACAGCGTACCACCCTCAGACTGATGGACAAACGGAACGGGTGAACCAAATCCTAGAGGACATGCTGAGAGCCTGTGTGCTCACCTATGGATCCAGTTGGGAAGAAAGTTTGCCGTATGCCGAGTTTGCTTACAACAACAGTTACCAAGCCAGCTTACAAATGGCACCCTTTGAAGCATTGTACGGACGGAGGTGTTGTACCCCACTGAATTGGTCAGAAACAGGTGACAGTCGTATCTTCGGCCCAGACATGCTCAAGGAGGCCGAGGAGAAAGTTAAGAAGATCAGGGACAGACTCAAGACAGCTCAAAGCCGACAAAAGAGCTATTACGATCAAAAACATCGTGAGGTCAGCTTCGAACCCGGTGATTTCGTATACCTACGAGTGTCTCCTATGAGGGGCCTGCAACGGTTCAAAATTAAGGGGAAGCTAGCCCCGAGATTTATTGGACCATTTTGTATAGTTGCACGAAGAGGCACAGTGGCCTACAAACTAGACCTACCCAAGGAGCTGTCAGACGTCCATGACGTGTTTCACGTCTCACAATTGAGAAAATGTGTAAGTAACCCGGAGAAGCATGTATCTCATGAGAGCATTGATGTGCAACCAGACCTCACCTACAGAGAGCGGCCAGTAAAGATATTGGAAGAGTCTGAAAGGAGGACCCGTCAGAAAACAACAAAAAATTTCAAGGTTCAGTGGAGCAACCACACCGAGGATGAAGCTACATGGGAAAGGGAAGATTTTCTCCAGGCAGAGTATCCATATCTATTTGAGGATCAGCAGAAATCTCGAGGACGAGATTTTTCCTAAGGGGTTAGGTGTTGTGACACCCAAAATTTTATTTGGCTTTTTCAAACTTCTATTTGATTTGAGGGAGGTGATTTAATTTTTTTTCTAAAATATCTCTCCCTCTCAAAATATTTTCTTTATGACAAGTGTTTTGTTTTGGATTCACCCAAGACATGATTTTGGTCTTGGAGGATTTTTCCTTCTTGTGTGGACTCAAAACCAAATGCTTTTCACTTGGGAAAATTCCTTTGAAAAATCTTTTAAATAGCCCTATGGCATTTTGGAATGATCTTCTCCCCTTTTCAAAATTTCCTCTTGCCATGACATGAGTGGAAATCCACTCCCATAAGCCATTCCCCATCTTTGTGCCAAGTTATACTTCAAATCCAGCAAGTTGAACCTCTCCATATATTTGTTTCCATTTATTTCCTATCAAAAATAATTTCTGCCTTCTATTATAGCTCTTGGAGATTTACAAAGGAGCTACCCTTTCTGCTTTGAGTTTTGTCTCCAAACCAATTCCCCTAGCTAGTCCTTTGAGCCCTCAACCAGGATCCATGAAGATCCACTGGTCTCCAGTTCAAATTGTTCAAATTATTCTTGCTGCAAGTTTGGACCTCTTTTGCCAAATTTGATGAAATTCATTTAAATTGTCCTCCTAAAAAGCTGAGAAAAATCAGGCAGCCTCTGGGTGCATTGAGAGGTCACGTCACCAAGTCCCAGCTCCAGAAAAAAATTTCTTCATGCCAAATCATTTCGTCGAACACCTGCTGGACACTGTTGCTATCATGTTCAGTATATTCAGATAAACAGTTTCAGAGAACACTGTCGTTTTCTTCAGAGCCCGACGTCGATCTCGCCAGTGCCGCGGTGCCGCCTTGCTCCCTGTCCCCTCCCTCTTGTCCTCTGCGCCGCACGATCGCCTGGAGGCTTGCGGATGTCGGCGACGAGCAGGAGGAGGTGCGCCACCCCGTGACTGACGGCAGCGGCGGCTTTGCGGCCGCCAGATAGAGGCGCAGCATGGACGGCGCCGTCCAGCGCCGCCCAAGCCACCGGAGGCCGCCGCGTGGTCTTCCACTCCCCCGTGCGCGCTGCCATCCTCGTCGTGAACTGCTAGGCGTGGAGCGCGCTCTCTGTCGCCGCCGTGCCCGTACGGCCGCCCCGTCGAGGACCGGCGCCATTACGCCTTGCCCGACCAAGTTTAGCAGTGGAACGGGATCAGTAACTCTCACTGTTGATGCCTAGCCTCTTAAACTCCCTACTCATAGGAATTGAGATGCTCCATGTCATCTCTTTCCCTACAACTTCCATGTATACATCTTCTATTCCTAAATAGATAGTACAACCCACTAGTAGCTTTTTTCCAAAACATGCAACTATGGCACAAGAACTATATAGTGTGCCAATAACTTTGAAAGATGGTCGCTGGATGAAGCTAATCCGACAGTGCAGAGATAGGCAAATCCGAGCACTACTGGCCGTTGGATATCATCAACATTCCACCAGATCTGCCACATGTACAATTTAGAAGACTCCATGGTTGAACTTAAGCATAATGCACAAACCTCAAAACACAAACACTTCTCCTTTGTTCTAGAATCTTCTGTATCATAATTGATTATTTTTTCTAAATGAATTGCCATTATTTGTTTTATACTTTATGATTTACAATGCACAACCCCATGAATCTTAACATTTTTTATAAAACTAATTGATTTTGAATGAGATGAACTATAAGAACTAAACGAACATCTACATCATGCATATATGACTCAAAGCTTTACATGCTATAGTGTGTATTTATTCATAATTTGGTTTCGAAATCTCATGCGTTCAATACATGTGTACCATAGTAGTTTTGAGTAGAGTAGCAAATTTCACGCGGCCCCGGGTATATCAAAATGCAGGGCCCATGCATCATTGCCTTTCGGTCGAACCTACGTCCACAATTTTTTGTACGTACTATATCTCCACTGGTCCCCGAACCCAAAATGCTGCCTCGTTCCCGTAAAACCAAGCGGCCCACACATATTTAAGGCGTCGACTCAAACCCGTTTACTACGACGTGGCCCCGCACGCCGTAGTATTCCTACAAACCCTACCGCCGCACTCATCATCGGTTTTCTTCAAGAGGACGAGGGAGAAGCCGATTTGTAGTGGAGGCGCTTTAAAAAAAAGGATCTGCAGTGGAGACCCCTACCCTAGGGTGCCCTAGGTAGCTGCCGCACGCATCATTGTTTTCTATTTTCTTTATGCTCTTGCGCCCTAGAGTGAAACGATGGTTTCTTCGTCCGTCCAGCTTAATGCGGGAAAGGTGGGGCTTTGTGATTTGACCCCTCATCGCTCATTTCTACTACTGCGGCGCTACGACCGGGGTGCCTCCAATTCCAGCCACTGCTCCGAACTGTAATTTGGTGCATCGCACGTGGAACAAGATGGTGGATGAGCCACATGTCGGCCAAAGGGGTCCTGTTAAGTGTGTCGCCATTTCGTGTGCGGACTGACCCTGCTTGAGTTGCTACGCCAACACGACAGGAGCAGCCTACCACTTGGTTTTGCTCCTTGGTGAATCCCGACTATATTGATCTAAAAAGATACGTGCTGAACTACCCTCTCCGTCTTGGTTTTTTATTTTTAGGCGTCTCGGTTTATAGGGCCTGCACGTAGTTCTAGGTCATCCATTTGACTAACTAAATATGAGTTACTATGTCACAAAAAGTATATCATTGGATTCTTAAGTGGATGTAGTTGTATTTAAAAGTCCAGGGCGGGGCTTTTCCAGCGCGGTAGGCGGGGCAGTTCCGCCTAGTCGGTTCGACAGAGACGCGAGAAGACGAGGGAGTAGGCTGCTGCAAACGTAGGGCTGTGTGATTTGACAGAGAGTTACTGCTGGACAGGTGGGGCCTCGTGATTTGACTTGCCATTATTATTTTAACTGCGGCGCTACGACCGGCATGAGTCTCCCGATTCTTGACCACCTCCATACAGGTGCCTCTCCCAATGCTCCACCATGTAGTAGAGGCTGGCTCTTGCATGAGAGCCCACTTCTCCACTTTTTCCTTGCCTCTCTTTCCTCCACATATGCAAAAATGCCATGTAAAGCGCACCATTGTACTTACCTGCTGCTACAGGTGCTAAGCTTGCCATATAGTTATAAAGTCTGATGTGGCAAGTTAATCAAGAAGAGGGAGACTAGTTTGGTGACCCAATGAAGAAACGGTGCTAAGCGCGTGTACCTAGGTGAAAAGACAATTTTGAGTCTATAGATAATTAAATGAAGAAAACTTAGCAACAAAAAACTAATAAGCACATCATTTCATTGGAAGAGGTCACTCCTTGGCAAATGCAATAAATACTAGTACTCCTTGTGTCCCATAATATAAGAACGTTTTTGGCACTACACTAGTGTCAAAAACTTTCTTATATTATGGGATGGAAGGACTATGAAGAAAGAGATAGAGAGAAGTAAAAAAAATACACGTATAGCCAACCTTATAGCCAACTTGTTGTAGTATGAGGGCCTAAGTGATGACTACGTATGACATGCCAACATCAGAGAGCCTAACGCACCATGTTAAATCTCCAAGGGCGCGACTGCGTGAGCGACGCGACGGTCATGGTAGGCGCGACCATGATACGGGCTGCTGGCAGCCCTTGGATCTGAGATCAAACGGTCGCATGCTAAGTTGCTGAAAATTTGCAGAATAACCCTCCAGGATAGGATATTCACCCATAGGTCTAGAATCACGCCATGCAACCGTTTGATCTCAGATCCAAGGGCTCTCGGAAGCCCGTATCATGTGAGAATGGAAAGCCACTACCTTGTCGTTCGCACGCTGGCAGTTCGCTCCTACTCGTCCCCGCAAGTCCTTCAATACTACGGCGGTTCGCTCCTAGTCGTCCCGTCCTTTCACATTACGGCAGTTCCACTAATCCTAACCCTCCTCCCAAATCCATGGCGTCCCAAATCTCCACGATCGGCGGTGAGTACAAGGTTAGAACCATCACCGGCAATGAGTTCGACATCATCTACACCCGTTCTTCCGCGACGGTGAAAGGATGCCTTTCTTGCTTCAGACGCATGTTCGAAAACATAGATGATGAGTGGGTCGCTGGGCTAGATGTTGAGTACACCACAGTCCTGGGACGAGAGAAGGATCTAAAGGACGAAGAGAGGAAGAAGCCCGCCGTGATCCAGGTTTGCGTACATAACATTTGCTTGGTCTACCACATATGCCATGCCGACGTTGAGTGCCAAGATTTTAAGAACTTCCTCAAGGACAAAAGAGTGAAATTCGTTATTGTAGACTTTAAGAACGACAAAGAAGTCCTGGGTTGGATAGGCCTCGTTGTAGGCAACCCCTTCGACCTCCAGAAGAATCGGCTGCTGCCCTCTCGTCAGCCTTCAGTGCTGACCCTGGCAGGAGCCATGGTTCATCCTT
>NW_025235625.1:0-5978 GCF_018294505.1 Triticum aestivum | reverse complement strand
GGTGTTGGCGGGCCCCTACCCTTGGAGGTTGGCTGCCCTGCCTTCACCCATGAGCTGCGGCGAGTCCATTGGTCGTTCGTTCGCACGTTCAAGACAGAGATACCTGAGAAGTACGACATGAGGCTGATCCCTACACAGTTCCTGAGCATCTACACCATCGTTGTTCAGGCTGTCGGGCGGAGAGATGAGAAGGTGTTCGCCAACTACTTCCCTTTGGCCCTCAAGTCCAATGTGAGGTCTTGGCTGATGCAACTGCCGGGGAACCCTATTTCATCATGGGCAGACCCGTGCTAGAAGTTCATCGGTGCTTTCATCGGTGGCCACCAGGAGACGGGTCGACCCAGCGATCTGCAGCTCCTCCAACATAAGGAAGGAGAAACCTTCCATAAGTATTTACAGAGATTCAGCAATGTTCATAGAAATATTCCAAATATCCATCCAGCAGCTGCGATAGCTACCTTCCATTCCAATGTGCGCAACCGCCGGATCCGTTCCAAGATGAACGTGCGGTTTCCCAAGGCTGTGAAGGAGGTGTGCACCCTAGTAGATAAGTGTGCCCGGATGGAGGAGGGAAGGAAGTTTCCCTGAGAGGAAGATTGCGTCAATGTTGATTCAGATGATGATGATGATGATGATGAGTCAACCAGTTAGAAGAAAAGCAAGAAGCGCGGTAAGAAGCGGAGGGATATGGTAGAGTTGATTGTTGAAGGATCGGGCACCCCTAGTACTGGCAAGATCGCCAATGTTGTGGTCCCCGGCAACGAGACTTCCGTGTGTGCTGATTGCCGGGAAGCTGCGGCTGCTGAGAAGGCCGAGAACAGCGATGGGCCATGCTGCAAGATCTGTTGGACCAAAGGCCACAACCTTCAAGAGTGTTATGAGGTTGAGCAGTTGGTCAACAGACAGAGAGCAGAACATGAGAAGCGTGATAAGGAAAAGAGTCAGAATGTCGCTGGCGGTAAGGGCCGAGGTGGTGAAGCAAATGGCTCGGCAAACCCTGTTGAAATAAAGGAAAACCCGCTACAGGCCAGGAGAAGGAAGACTGTGATGATGAGAGTGATAGAGGGGATGAAGAGGAAACCAATGAGCAAGAGTTTCAGAAGGCCACTGATGCCCTGTGCGTTGACGGGGGTGCATCTCTGCACACCTCCCACCGTCAGCTCAAGCGGTGGGTGCAGGAAGTCAATGTCGTGGAACCAGCGCCAGAGTCCCGGAAGCCGCTCAAATGGCCCCCTAAACCCATCATCTTTGACAAAGAGGATCATCCTAGACGTACCACTATGGTAGGGTGCCTGCCATTGTTGGTTTCTCCAACAATTCACATCCTCAAGGTCACGAAGATGATGGTGGACGGTGGGGCTGGGCTGAATCTAATTTCCCTAGTAGTTATCAGCAAGCTTCAATAGCAGAGGAAGAGCTAGAGGTTACCGACATGTTTCAAGGAATTAATTTCGGCAGGAGTCATCCTAAGGGAAAGATCACGCTGCCGGTGACATTTGGGGGAGAGCTGAACTACCAGACTGAGAAGATCATGTTTGACGTGGTTGATCTCCCCCTGCCGTACAATGGGATTCTTGGATGCCCTGCTCTGGCTAAATTCATGGCGCCATCTCACTATGCCTACAACACCTTGATGATGCCGAGGCTGCTGGGAGTCCTCACCATCCCATTAGATGAGAAAGATGCTATCATTTGCGTGGACAAGATGTACCGGGATGCGGTCGCGGCAGAGGCAGCGATGGCAGCAGTTCACGCCAAAGAAAAGCGAAGGAAAGAAGAAGGATTGTAGGACCTCTAGCAAAGAGTCCGGGAAGCATGCCCCCTCCGAGTGCACGGCACCCGTTGGCGACGTGCCGGAGTGCTCCCGCAGCAACAGATCCAAGGTTGCTGCTTTGCAAGTGAAAAGGTCCCGGCAGGGCTGGCTTGCGCCGATGGAACTTTCACCATCAGCGCCACCCTTGATGACAAATAGGAAAGCGTGCTTGTTGCCTTCCTGCGGGCGAATATCGATGTGTTTTCTTGGCAAACATATGATATCCCCAGTGTTGCCTGGGAGGTAATTGAGCACCACCTTGTTGTCTGGACACACGCCAGACCTGTTAGGCAGGAAGTCAGGAAGCAGACCTTGTAGAGGCATCAGTTTATTGCACAAGAGATCAGAGGCTTGAGGCAACTGGTTTGGTCATAGGAGCACTACATCCCACTTGGCTAGCAAACCCAGTGGTGGTCTGGAAGGCAAATGGGAAGTGGAGGTTGTGCATTGATTTCATAGATCTCAACAAGGCTTTCCCGAAGGACCCGTTTCCCTTGTCGTGTATTGATCATATTTTGGATTCCACTTCAGGCTATGATTTGCTCTCATTTCTGGATGCCTATTTAGGATATCACCAGATCTTTATGTACAAAGAAGATGAGGAGAAGACATCGTTCACCACTCCATGTGGTATGTACTGCTTTGTCGGCATGCCATTCGGATTGAAGAACGCTAGGTCCACCTTTGCAAGGGCAGTCCAGATTGGTTTCGAATCTCAACTGCACAAAAACATTGAGGCATATATGGATGATATTGTGGTGAAAACCAAAGACAGAGCAACTCTTATCCAATATTTGGAGGAAAAGTTTGCAAATCTACACAAGATCAACTTGAAGCTCAACCCAGAGAAGTTTGTGTTTGGCGTCCCCTCCGGCAAGCTGCTTGGGTAATTTGTGTCCCATTGGGGAATTGAAGCCAATCCCGACAAGATCAAGGCCATTGAGCAGATCCAAGCGCCCAGGACAGTTTAGGATGTGAGACGCCTGACGGGATGCATTGCCGTCCTAAGTAGGTTCATCTCCAAGTCTGACGAGCGTGCCCTGCCGTTCTTCAAGATTTTGGAGAAGGCAGGTCCCATGAAGAGGACTCCCGAAGCGGATGCAACTTTGCAAGAGTTGAAGGTCTACCTGTCTTCTGTGCCTACTATTTTTGCTCCCAAACCCCAGGAGCCGTTGTTGTTATACTTGGCGGTAACCAACCAAGTGGTCAGTGCAGCCTTGGTAGCACAACGAGAAGTGAATGAGCAAGGGAGTGAGCAGGAATGGCAGAGCCAGATAAGGATCAGGATAACAGTGGACACGACAACAAGGGCAAACCCAAGGACGCGGAAAATAAGAAAGTGGTGCAGCGCCTAGTGTACTTCGTGAGCTCCTTGTTACAGGGGGCTAGATCGAGGTACTCTGCATGCAAAAGTTGATTTTTGGTCCCATCATGGCCTCAAGGAAACTGCTCCACTACTTCCAAGCCCATGAGATCATGGTTGTTACTCGTTTCCCATTGCAACGGATACTCCGAAACCTACAGGCCACCGGCAGGATAGTGGAGTGGGCTTTGGAGCTATCAAGCTTTGGTTTCAATTTTGAGAGCACATCAACTGTCCAGAGCAGGGCATTGCCAGAGTTTATTGCAGAATGGACGCCAACCCCTGATAAGGAAGTAACAGAGACATTTATCCCCGGCAAGGAAGCACCCCAAGAATGGATTATGTATTTTGATGGTGCTTTTCCCCTGCATGGTGCAGGGGATGGCATGCTTCTTGTCGCCTCCTCCGAGGAGCACTTGAGGTACGTCGTCCAAACACATTTTGCCTGCAAAGAAGCCACCAACAATACATCAGAGTATGAAGGGCTCCTTGCCGAGCTCAGGATTGCAGCAGAATTGGGAATCAAGAAACTGATCATTCGAGGAGATTCACAACTGGAGGTGAGACAAGTTAACAAGGATTACCAAAGTCCATTGATGGAGGCATACGTCAAGGAAGTGAGAAGATTGGAGGAGCACTTTGACGGATTACAAATAGAGCACGTAACCCGTGCGGAAAACAACATAGCTGATCATCTGTCAAAGTGTGATGCGCAGAAGCTTCCTGTGAAACCAGGAAATTTTGTTCTTCGTCTTACTCAGCCCTCCGTATCCCCAGCAACATTGGCACAGAAGAGGAGAAAGTTGGACACCGATAAGCCTCTCCCGGTAGAGTCGTCCTCTCCCGGTAGAGACCCTACTGGAAACAACTCCTCGCAGCCTGCCGGACCACCCCCTCCAGCTGGGCCCATGGATCCCGCATACGAGGCTAGTGCTCCCGCAGCAGAGGAGGTGCCGCTAGTCCTTGTTGCCGAGCCTCAGGCTCCAACTTGCGCAAGGCACATTGTCCACTTCCTCCAAACCGGAGACCTTCCTGATGATCGAGACAAAGCTGAAAGAGTAGCCCAGAGGGCCAGTATATATCAGTTTGTCGATGGCACTCTATACATAAGTAGACCTAACCGTGTGAAATTGAAGTGCGTCTGCCGGGAAGAAGGAAAGGAATTACTGGCCAAGATACACAAAGGAATGTGTGGCTCCCACATTGGATCAAGGGCATTAGTTGGGAAAGCATTTCAACAAGGATCCAATTGTCCCACAACCCTCCAAGATGCGGTGGAGCTAGGCACTAAGTGTGAAGCCTGTCAGTTCCATTCCAAGAAAACCCACCTGCCTACCCAAGCGCTTTAGACAATCCCTCTATCATGGCCATTTTTGGTCTGGGGGCTCGATATCCTCGGCCCCTTTCCCCGAGCAGTTGGGGGCTTTGAGTTCTTGTTCGTTTCCATTGACAAGTTTATAAAGCGGCCGAAAGTGACTGCCATGAGAAAGGTGACTGCTTAGTTAGCTATCAAGTTCTTGAAAGATCTGTTGTATCGTTTTGGAGTTCCGGCAAGGATCATCACCGACAACGGCACCCAGTTCACGAGCCGCGCGTTCATGCAATATGTTCATGCCCTCAGATGCAAAATCTCATTTGCCTCTATGGCACACTCCCGGAGCAATGGACAAGCTGAGAGGGTGAACGCAAGTGCTTCGTGAACTCAAGACAAGAACCTTTGATACGCCACAGAAGCACGACATGCGGTGGATCGAGGAGCTGCCGGTGGTTCTCTGGTCCCTCAGAACGACACCAAACCGAGCCACAAGGCAGACTCCCTTCTCCCTGGTCTATGGGGCAGAAGCAATTATCCCCATGGAACTCATTTACGGGTCGCCTAGAGTACTTGCTTATGATGAAGTCGTGCAAGATCAACATCGACGTGACGGCGCTGTGCTACTCAAGGAGAACTTTCTCCGGGCTGCTACGCGAGCTGCACGCTATCAACAACCCATGTGTCGCTATCATAGCCGCAGGGTTTATGCCCGGTGTTTTGAGGAAGGTGACCTTGTCCTTAGGCGCGTTCAGTCTGCCAAGGGTACACACAAGTTGTCACCAAAGTGGGAAGGCTCTTACCGGGTAGTACGAGTCACCAGACCCGACGCAGTATGTCTGGAGACCGGAGATAGCACTCTGTTGCAAAACTCATGGAATATTGAGCATCTCCGCAAGTTCTGACCGTAAGGCGCGAGGCTGCTAGGCCCTGCCCGGCAGCCACCCATCTGTACAGGCCTTGCCTCAGCTGTATGTAACCCCTTGTACAAAGCCGTGGCGATGACCCCGTGCAAGAGAAAAGAAAAAAAGCGTTATAGGGGGGCCCAAACCTAGATTGCATGCATGCATGAGCATTCCATATCACTGCATAAGCATTTCATGAGCACCTGCATATGCATATAGATAGGACCGCATCCTGCATTCATTCTCATCTGCATGGAGCTATAGGTTCTTGCTGTGAACTTGGCTTCGACAAGGAGTTGGGAAGATTTCCTGGCACTACAATCCCCAGCAAGCCAGACAGATAAGTTCTACCTCTTCTCCGTTAATGTTTTGTAAGTTATAACTTTGGCATTAGAAAACCTCGCCGCCTCTTCTTAGACTTAGGTGCTCCCATTTCTGACTCGAACGCTGCTTCAACCAGGATGATCGCAGTGGCCTTTGGTAAAAAGAAGTTGGCGGGGGGCTAGTCCTTTTGTTTGTTGTAACACCCCAAAAATTTAACCATGTTTTGAATTATTAAAACTTTGCCAGGAGTTTAAAAATTTT
>NW_025235624.1:1962-5979 GCF_018294505.1 Triticum aestivum | reverse complement strand
GAAACCACTCCGGGACCCAAAAACAGTGAGTAATAGTCCATCAAACGGGCCAGAATCGGCCAAAACTGCCAGTGTTGATGATCGACACGTAAGCAGACCTTGGGGTTCAACAATTATGGAAATCGCTTCGCGACCCCAAAACGGTGAGTAATAATCCAAGAAACGGGCCAGAATCGGCCAAAACAGCGAGTGTTGATGACCGAGACATAAACGCACCCCAGGGTTTGTTAATTGTGGAAGTCACTCTAGGACCCCAAAATAGTAAGTAATAGTCCATGAAACAGGCCAGAATTGGCCAAAAGAGCGAGTGTTTATGACCGACACGTAAACGCACTCGAGGGTTCGGTAACCATGGAAACCACTCCTGGACCCCAAAGCATTGAGTAATAGTCCATGAAACGGGCCAGAATCGGCCAAAACAGCCAATGTTCATGACCGACATCTAAGCGCACCTTGGGGTTATACTACTATGGAAATCGCTTTGGGACCCCAAAACAGTGAGTAATAATCCAAGAAACGGGTCAGAATAGGCCAAAATTGCGATTGTTGATGACCGACACGTAAACGCACTCCAGGGTTCGTTAATCGTGGAAATCACTCCGGGGCCCCAAAATAGTGAGTAGTAGTCCAGAAAACGGGCCAGAATCGGCCAAAACTGCCAGTGTTGATGACCGACACGTAAGCGGACCTTGGGGTTCAACAATTATGGAAATCGCTTCGGGACCCCAAAACAGTGAGTAATAATCCAAGAAACGGGTCAGAATCGGCCAAAACTACCGGTATTGATCACCGACACGTAAACGCACCCCAGGGTTCGTTAATCATGGAAATCACTCCGGGAACCGCAAATAGTGAGTAATCGTCCACGAAACGGGCTAGAATCGGCCAAAACGGCCAGTGTTGATGACCGACACGTAAGCGCTTCTTGGGGTTCAACAACTATGGAAATCGCTCTGGCACCCCAAAACAGTGAGTAATAGTCCAAGAACCGGGCCAGAATCGGTCAAAACTGCCAGTGTTGATGACCAACACCTATGGAAATCGCTTCGGGACCCCAAAACAGTGAGTAATATTCGAAGAAACAGGTCAGAATAAGCCAAAATTGCGAGCGTTGATGACCGACATGTAAACACACCGCATGGTTCGTTAACCATGGAAACCACTCCGGGACCCAAAAACAGTGAGTAATAGTCCATCAAACGGGCCAGAATCCGCCAAAACTGGCAGTGTTGATGATCGACACGTAAGCAGACCTTGGGGTTCAACAATTATGGAAATCGCTTCGCGACCCCAAAACGGTGAGTAATAATCCAAGAAACGGGCCAGAATCGGCCAAAACAGCGAGTGTTGATGATCGAGACATAAACGCACCCCAGGGTTTGTTAATTGTGGAAGTCACTCTAGGACCCCAAAATAGTAAGTAATAGTCCATGAAACAGGCCAGAATTGGCCAAAAGAGCGAGTGTTTATGACCGACACGTAAACGCACTCGAGGGTTCGGTAACCATGGAAACCACTCCTGGACCCCAAAACAGTGAGTAATAATCCAAGAAACGGGTCAGAATCGGCCAAATTTGCGATTGTTGATGACCGACACGTAAACGCACTCCAGGGTTCGTTAATCGTGGAAATCACTCCGGGACCCCAAAATAGTGAGTAGTAGTCCAGAAAACGGGCCAGGATCGGCCAAAACTGCCAGTGTTGATGACCGACACGTAAGCGGACCTTGGGGTTCAACAATTATGGAAATCGCTTCGGGACCCCAAAATAGTGAGTAATAATCCAAGAAACGGGTCAGAATCGGCCAAAACTACCAGTATTGATCACCGACACGTAAACGCACCCCAGGGTTCGTTAATCATGGAAATCACTCCGGGAACCGCAAATAGTGAGTAATCGTCCACGAAATGGGCTAGAATCGGCCAAAACTGCCAGTGTTGATGACCGACACGTAAGCGCTTCTTGGGGTTCAACAACTATGGAAATCGCTCTGGCACCCCAAAACAGTGAGTAATAGTCCAAGAACCGGGCCAGAATCGGTCAAAACTGCCAGTGTTGATGACCAACACCTATGGAAATCGCTTCGGGACCCCAAAACAGTGGGTAATATTCGAAGAAACAGGTCAGAATAAGCCAAAATTGCGAGCGTTGATGACCGACATGTAAACACACCGCATGGTTCGTTAACCATGGAAACCACTCCGGGACCCAAAAACAGTGAGTAATAGTCCATCAAACGGGCCAGAATCGGCCAAAACTGCCAGTGTTGATGATCGACACGTAAGCAGACCTTGGGGTTCAACAATTATGGAAATCGCTTCGCGACCCCAAAACGGTGAGTAATAATCCAAGAAACGGGCCAGAATCGGCCAAAACAGCGAGTGTTGATGACCGAGACATAAACGCACCCCAGGGTTTGTTAATTGTGGAAGTCACTCTAGGACCCCAAAATAGTAAGTAATAGTCCATGAAACAGGCCAGAATTGGCCAAAAGAGCGAGTGTTTATGACCGACACGTAAACGCACTCGAGGGTTCGGTAACCATGGAAACCACTCCTCGACCCCAAAGCATTGAGTAATAGTCCATGAAACGGGCCAGAATCGGCCAAAACAGCCAATGTTCATGACCGACATGTAAGCGCACCTTGGGGTTATACTACTATGGAAATCGCTTTGGGACCCCAAAACAGTGAGTAATAATCCAAGAAACGGGTCAGAATCGGCCAAAATTGCGATTGTTGATGACCGACACGTAAACGCACTCCAGGGTTCGTTAATCGTGGAAATCACTCCGGGACCCCAAAATAGTGAGTAGTAGTCCAGAAAACGGGCCAGAATCGGCCAAAACTGCCAGTGTTGATGACCGACACGTAAGCGGACCTTGGGGTTCAACAATTATGGAAATCGCTTCGGGACCCCAAAACAGTGAGTAATAATCCAAGAAACGGGTCAGAATCGGCCAAAACTACCAGTATTGATCACCGACACGTAAACGCACCCCAGGGTTCGTTAATCATGGAAATCACTCCGGGAACCGCAAATAGTGAGTAATCGTCCACGAAACGGGCTAGAATCGGCCAAAACGGCCAGTGTTGATGACCGACACGTAAGCGCTTCTTGGGGTTCAACAACTATGGAAATCGCTCTGGCACCCCAAAACAGTGAGTAATAGTCCAAGAACCGGGCCAGAATCGGTCAAAACTGCCAGTGTTGATGACCAACACCTATGGAAATCGCTTCGGGACCCCAAAACAGTGAGTAATATTCGAAGAAACAGGTCAGAATAAGCCAAAATTGCGAGCGTTGATGACCGACATGTAAACACACCGCATGGTTTGTTAACCATGGAAACCACTCCGGGACCCAAAAACAGTGAGTAATAGTCCATCAAACGGGCCAGAATCGGCCAAAACTGCCAGTGTTGATGATCGACACGTAAGCAGACCTTGGGGTTCAACAATTATGGAAATTGCTTCGCGACCCCAAAACGGTGAGTAATAATCCAAGAAACGGGCCAGAATCGGCCAAAACAACGAGTGTTGATGACCGACACATAAACGCACCCCAGGGGTTGTTAATTGTGGAAGTCACTCTAGGACCCCAAAATAGTAAGTAATAGTCCATGAAACAGGCCAGAATTGGCCAAAAGAGCGAGGGTTTATGACCGACACGTAAACGCACTCGAGGGTTCGGTAACCATGGAAACAACTCCTGGACCCCAAAGCATTGAGTAATAGTCCATGAAACGGGCCAGAATCGGCCAAAACAGCCAATGTTCATGACCGACATGTAAGCGCACCTTGGGGTTATACTACTATGGAAATCACTTTGGGACCCCAAAACAGTGAGTAATAATCCAAGAAACGGGTCAGAATCGGCCAAAATTGCGATTGTTGATGACCGACACGTAAACGCACTCCAGGGTTCGTTAATCGTGGAAATCACTCCGGGACCCCAAAATAGTGAGTAGTAGTCCACAAAACGGGCCAGAATCGGCCAAAACTGCCAGTGTTGATG
>NW_025235624.1:1503-1952 GCF_018294505.1 Triticum aestivum | reverse complement strand
GGACCCCAAAACAGTGAGTAATAATCCAAGAAACGGGTCAGAATCGGCCAAATTTGCGATTGTTGATGACCGACACGTAAACGCACTCCAGGGTTCGTTAATCGTGGAAATCACTCCGGGACCCCAAAATAGTGAGTAGTAGTCCAGAAAACGGGCCAGGATCGGCCAAAACTGCCAGTGTTGATGACCGACACGTAAGCGGACCTTGGGGTTCAACAATTATGGAAATCGCTTCGGGACCCCAAAATAGTGAGTAATAATCCAAGAAACGGGTCAGAATCGGCCAAAACTACCAGTATTGATCACCGACACGTAAACGCACCCCAGGGTTCGTTAATCATGGAAATCACTCCGGGAACCGCAAATAGTGAGTAATCGTCCACGAAATGGGCTAGAATCGGCCAAAACTGCCAGTGTTGATGACCGACACGTAAGCGCTTCTTGGGGTT
>NW_025235624.1:0-1143 GCF_018294505.1 Triticum aestivum | reverse complement strand
CGGGAACCGCAAATAGTGAGTAATCGTCCACGAAACGGGCTAGAATCGGCCAAAACTGCCAGTGTTGATGACCGACACGTAAGCGCTTCTTGGGGTTCAACAACTATGGAAATCGCTCTGGCACCCCAAAACAGTGAGTAATAGTCCAAGAACCGGGCCAGAATCGGTCAAAACTGCCAGTGTTGATGACCCACACCTATGGAAATCGCTTCGGGACCCCAAAACAGTGAGTAATATTCGAAGAAACGGGTCAGAATAAGCCAAAATTGTGAGCGTTGATGACCAACATGTAAACACACCGCATGGTTCGTTAACCATGGAAACCACTCCGGGACCCAAAAACAGTGAGTAATAGTCCATCAAACGGGCCAGAATCGGCCAAAACTGCCAGTGTTGATGATCGACACGTAAGCAGACCTTGGGGTTCAACAATTATGGAAATCGCTTCGCGACCCCAAAACGGTGAGTAATAATCCAAGAAACGGGCCAAAATCGGCCAAAACAGCGAGTGTTGATGACCGAGACATAAACGCACCCCAGGGTTTGTTAATTGTGGAAGTCACTCTAGGACCCCAAAATAGTAAGTAATAGTCCATGAAACAGGCCAGAATTGGCCAAAAGAGCGAGTGTTTATGACCAACACGTAAACGCACTCGAGGGTTCGGTAACCATGGAAACCACTCCTGGACCCCAAAGCATTGAGTAATAGTCCATGAAACGGGCTAGAATCGGCCAAAACAGCCAATGTTCATGACCGACATGTAAGTGCACCTTGGGGTTATACTACTATGGAAATCGCTTTGGGACCCCAAAACAGTGAGTAATAATCCAAGAAACGGGTCAGAATCGGCCAAAATTGTGATTGTTGATGACCGACACGTAAACGCACTCCAGGGTTCGTTAATCGTGGAAATCACTCCGGGACCCCAAAATAGTGAGTAGTAGTCCACAAAACGGGCCAGAATCGGCCAAAACTGCCAGTGTTGATGACCGACACGTAAGCGGACCTTGGGGTTCAACAATTATGGAAATCGCTTCGGGACCCCAAAACAGTGAGTAATAATCCAAGAAACGGGTCAGAATCGGCCAAAACTACCAGTATTGATCACCGACACGTAAACGCACCCCAGGGTTCGTTAATCA
>NW_025235623.1:4448-5980 GCF_018294505.1 Triticum aestivum | reverse complement strand
TTTCCGTATGAAATCCTGATACTTTGAAAGAGATTGTCTGTTTTCTACACGAAGTGCATCCAGTTATTACCGTAACCCTCTCAAATTTCTTGCACATGCTATGTGGATGAAATGATGATACCATGCCAACTTTCAACCTTTTGAGAGTTCATTTGAAATGCTTTTCCATTTCATGGTCTTATAGCTCAAAATAATTAGTAAATGCATGAAAAATAACAAAGAAGTCAGAAAGGATTGAAAAATGATGATGTGGCGTTGAATGGTGCATTTTGAACACACAAAAAGTCATGAGTTCAAATAAGTTTTAAAAAATGAAATCCCTTTGTAACAGACGAGTTTCCGTATGAAATCCTGATAGTTTGAAAGAGATCGTCCGTTTTGTACACGAAGTGCATCCAGTTTTTGCCGTAACCCTCTCAACTATCTTGCACATGCTATGTGGATGAAATGATGATACCATGCCAACTTTCAACCTTTTCAGAGTTCATGTGAAATGCTTTTCAATTTTATGGTCTTATAGCTCAAAATAATTAGTAAATGCATGAAAAATAACAAATGAAGTCAGAAAGGAATGAAAAATGATGATATGGCTTTGAATGGTGCATTTTGAACACACACAAAGTCAGGAGTTCAAATAAGTTTAAAAAAATGAAATCCCTTTGTAACAAACGAGTTTCCGTATGAAATCCTGATACTTTGAAAGAGATTGTCCGTTTTGTACACGAAGTGCATCCAGTTTTTGCCGTAACCCTCTCAAGTTTCTTGCACATGCTATGTGGATGAAATGATGATATCATGCCAACTTTCAACCTTTTCAGAGTTCATTTGAAATGCTTTTAAATTTTAGGGTCTTATAGCTCAAAATATTTAGTAAATGCATGAAAAATAACAAATGAAGTCAGAAAGTATTGAAAAATGATGATGTGGCTTTGAATGGTGCATTTTGAACACACAAAAAGTCAGGAGTTCAAATAAGGTCTAAAAAATGAAATCCCTTTGTAACAGACGAGTTTCCGTATGAAATCCTGATACTTTGAAAGAGATTGTCCGTTTTGTACACGAAGTGCATCCAGTTTTTGCCGTAACCCTCTTAACTTTCTTGCACATGCTATGTGGATGAAATGATGATATCATGCCAACTTTCAACCTTTTCAGAGTTCATTTGAAATGTTTTCAATTTTAGGGTCTTATGGCTCAAAATAATTAGTAAATGCATGAGAAATAACAAATGAAGGCAGAAAGGATTGAAAAATGATGATGTGGCTTTGAATGGTGCATTTTGAACACACAAAAAGTCAGGAGTTCAAATAAGGTTTAAAAAATGAAATCCCCTTGTAACAGACGAGTTTTCGTATGAAATCCTGATACTTTGAAAGAGATTGTCCGTTTTGTACACGAAGTGCATCCAGTTTTTGCCGTAACCCTCTCAACTTTCTTGCACATGCTATGTGGATGAAATGATGATATCATGCCAACTTTCAACCTTTTCAGAGTTCATTTGAAATGCTTTTCAATTTTAGGGTCTTATAGCT
>NW_025235623.1:3073-4438 GCF_018294505.1 Triticum aestivum | reverse complement strand
TCAGGAGTTCAAATAAGGTTTAAAAAATGAAATCCCTTTGTAACAGACGAGTTTCCGTATGAAATCCTGATACTTTGAAAGAGATTGTCCGTTTTGTACACGAAGTGCATCCAGTTTTTGCCGTAACCCTCTCAACTTTCTTGCACATGCTATGTGGATGAAATGATGATATCATGCCAACTTTCAACCTTTTCAGAGTTCATTTGAAATGCTTTTCAATTTTAGGGTCTTATAGCTCAAAATATTTAGTAAATGCATGAAAAATAACAAATGAAGTCAGAAAGGATTGAAAAATGATGATGTGGCTTTGAATGGTGCATTTTGAACACACAAAAAGTCAGGAGTTCAAATAAGGTCTAAAAATGAAATCCCTTTGTAACAGACGAGTTTCCGTATGAAATCCTGATACTTTGAAAGAGATTGTCCGTTTTGTACACGAAGTGCATCCAGTTTTTGCCGTAACCCTCTTAACTTTCTTGCACATGCTATGTGGATGAAATGATGATATCATGCCAACTTTCAACCTTTTCAGAGTTCATTTGAAATGTTTTCAATTTTAGGGTCTTATGGCTCAAAATAATTAGTAGATGCATGAGAAATAACAAATGAAGGCACAAAGGATTGAAAAATGATGATGTGGCTTTGAATGGTGCATTTTGAACACACAAAAAGTCAGGAGTTCAAATAAGGTTTAAAAAATGAAATCCCCTTGTAACAGACGAGTTTTCGTATGAAATCCTGATACTTTGAAAGAGATTGTCCGTTTTGTACACGAAGTGCATCCAGTTTTTGCCGTAACCCTCTCAACTTTCTTGCACATGCTATGTGGATGAAATGATGATATCATGCCAACTTTCAACCTTTTCAGAGTTCATTTGAAATGCTTTTCAATTTTAGGGTCTTATAGCTGAAAATATTTAGTAAATGCATGAAAAATAACAAATGAAGTCAGAAAGGACTGAAAAATCATGATGTGGCTTTGAATGGTGCATTTTGAACACACAAAAAGTCAGGAGTTCAAATAAGGTCTAAAAAATGATATCCCTTTGTAACAGACGAGTTTCCGTATGAAATCCTGATACTTTGAAAGAGATTGTCCGTTTTGTACACGAAGTGCATCCAGTTTTTGCCGTAACCCTCTTAACTTTCTTGCACATGCTATGTGGATGAAATGATGATATCATGCCAACTTTCAACCTTTTCAGAGTTCATTTGAAATGCTTTTCAATTTTAGGGTCTTATAGCTCAAAATAATTAGTAAATGCATGAGAAATAACAAATGAAGGCAGAAAGGATTGAAAAATGATGATGTGGCTTTGAATGGTGCATTTTGAACACACAAAAAGTCAGGAGTTCAAATAAGGT
>NW_025235623.1:2168-2679 GCF_018294505.1 Triticum aestivum | reverse complement strand
TGAAATGATGATATCATGCCAACTTTCAACCTTTTCAGAGTTCATTTGAAATGCTTTTCAATTTTAGGGTCTTATAGCTCAAAATATTTAGTAAATGCATGAAAAATAACAAATGAAGTCAGAAAGGACTGAAAAATCATGATGTGCTTTGAATGGTGCATTTTGAACACACAAAAAGTCAGGAGTTCAAATAAGGTTTAAAAAATGAAATCCCTTTGTAACAGACGAGTTTCCGTATGAAATCATGATACTTTGAAAGAGATTGTCCGTTTTGTACACGAAGTGCATCCAGTTTTTGCCGTAACCCTCTTAACTTTCTTGCACATGCTATGTGGATGAAATGATGATATCAAGCCAACTTTCAACCTTTTCAGAGTTCATTTGAAATGCTTTTCAATTTTAGGGTCTTATAGCTCAAAATAATTAGTAAATGCATGAGAAATAAAAAATGAAGGCTGAAAGGATTGAAAAATGATGATGTGGCTTTGAATGGTGCATTTTGAACACACAA
>NW_025235623.1:1347-2158 GCF_018294505.1 Triticum aestivum | reverse complement strand
TTGCCGTAACCCTCTCAACTTTCTTGCACATGCTATGTGGATGAAATGATGATATCATGCCAACTTTCAACCTTTTCAGAGTTCATTTGAAATGCTTTTCAATTTTAGGGTCTTATAGCTCAAAATATTTAGTAAATGCATGAAAAATAACAAATGAAGTCAGAAAGGACTGAAAAATCATGATGTGGCTTTGAATGGTGCATTTTGAACACACAAAAAGTCAGGAGTTCAAATAAGGTCTAAAAAATGAAATCCCTTTGTAACAGACGAGTTTCCGTATGAAATCCTGATACTTTGAAATAGATTGTCCGTTTTGTACACGAAGTGCATCCAGTTTTTGCCGTAACCCTCTTAACTTTCTTGCACATGCTATGTGGATGAAATGATGATATCATGCCAACTTTCAACCTTTTCAGAGTTCATTTGAAATGCTTTTCAATTTTAGGGTCTTATAGCTCAAAATAATTAGTAAATGCATGAGAAATAACAAATGAAGGCAGAAAGGATTGAAAAATGATGATGTGGCTTTGAATGGTGCATTTTGAACACACAAAAAGTCAGGAGTTCAAATAAGGTTTAAAAAATGAAATCCCTTTGTAACAGATGAGTTTCCGTTTTGTACATGCTATGTGGATGAAATGATGATATCATGCCAACTTTCAACCTTTTCAGAGTTCATTTGAAATGCTTTTCAATTTTAGGGTCTTATAGCTCAAAATATTTAGTAAATGCATGAAAAATAACAAATGAAGTCAGAAAGGACTGAAAAATCATGATGTGGCTTTGAATGGTGCATTTTGAACACACAAAA
>NW_025235623.1:0-1337 GCF_018294505.1 Triticum aestivum | reverse complement strand
TGAAATGATGATATCATGCCAACTTTCAACCTTTTCAGAGTTCATTTGAAATGCTTTTCAATTTTAGGGTCTTATAGCTCAAAATATTTAGTAAATGCATGAAAAATAACAAATGAAGTCAGAAAGGACTGAAAAATCATGATGTGCTTTGAATGGTGCATTTTGAACACACAAAAAGTCAGGAGTTCAAATAAGGTTTAAAAAATGAAATCCCTTTGTAACAGACGAGTTTCCGTATGAAATCATGATACTTTGAAAGAGATTGTCCGTTTTGTACACGAAGTGCATCCAGTTTTTGCCGTAACCCTCTTAACTTTCTTGCACATGCTATGTGGATGAAATGATGATATCAAGCCAACTTTCAACCTTTTCAGAGTTCATTTGAAATGCTTTTCAATTTTAGGGTCTTATAGCTCAAAATAATTAGTAAATGCATGAGAAATAAAAAATGAAGGCTGAAAGGATTGAAAAATGATGATGTGGCTTTGAATGGTGCATTTTGAACACACAAAAAGTCAGGAGTTCAAATAAGGTTTAAAAAATGGAATCCCTTTGCAACAGACGAGTTTCCGTATGAAATCCTGATACTTTGAAAAAGATTGTCCGTTTTGTACACGAAGTGCATCCAGTTTTTGCCGTAACCCTCTCAACTTTCTTGCACATGCTATGTGGATGAAATGATGATATCATGCCAACTTTCAACCTTTTCAGAGTTCATTTGAAATGCTTTTCAATTTTAGGGTCTTATAGCTCAAAATAATTAGTAAATGCATGAGAAATAACAAATGAAGTCAGAAAGGACTGAAAAATCATGATGTGGCTTTGAATGGTGCATTTTGAACACACAAAAAGTCAGGAGTTCAAATAAGGTCTAAAAAATGATATCCCTTTGTAACAGACGAGTTTCCGTATGAAATCCTGATACTTTGAAAGAGATTGTCCGTTTTGTACACGAAGTGCATCCAGTTTTTGCCGTAACCCTCTTAACTTTCTTACACATGCTATGTGGATGAAATGATGATATCATGCCAACTTTGAACCTTTTCAGAGTTCATTTGAAATGCTTTTCAACTTTATGGTCTTATAGCTCAAAATAATTAGTAAATGCATGAGAAATAACAAATGAAGGCAGAAAGGATTGAAAATTGATGATGTGGCTTTGAATGGTGCATTTTGAACACACAAAAAGTCAGGAGTTCAACTAAGGTTTAAAAAATGAAATCCCTTTGTAACAGACGAGTTTCCGTTTGAAATCCTGATACTTTGAAAGAGATTGTCCGTTTTGTACACGAAGTGCATCCAGTTTTTGCCGTAACCCTCTCAACTTTCTTGCACAC
>NW_025235622.1:0-5986 GCF_018294505.1 Triticum aestivum | reverse complement strand
CACAATTCATCGGATCTCGACAAACACACCGCAAAAAGAGATACATCAAATAGATCTCCAAGAAGATCGAGGAGAACTTTGTATTGAGAATCAAAGAGAGAGAAGAAGCCATCTAGCTAATAATTATGGACCCGAAGGTCTATGTTAAACTACTCACAACTCATCAGAGAGGCCTTGGAGATGATGTAGAGGCCCTCCATGGTCGATTCCCCCTCCGGCGGAGCACCGGCGAAGGCTCCAAGATGGGATCTCACGGATACAGAAGGTTGCGGCGGTGGAAATAGTTTTTCGTGGTGCTCCTGGATGTTTTCAGGGTACGTGGATATATATAGGCAAAGGAGGTAGGTCAGGGGAGCCACGAGGGGCCCACAAGGGTGGGGGATGCGCCCACCCTGCTAGGGCGTGCCGGGCACCCTCGTGGTCGCCTCGATTACTTCTTGACGTCCACTCCAAGTCTCCTAGATTGCGTTTGTTCCAAAAAGATCGCTCCCGAAGGTTTCATTCTGTTTGGACTCCGTTTGATATTCCTTTTCTTCGACACAGTGAAATAGGCAAAAAAACAGCAATTCGGGCTGGGCGTCCGGTTAGTAGGTTAGTCCCAAAATGATATAAAAGTGTAAAGTCAATCCCATAAACATCCAAAACGGGTAATATAATAGCATGGAACAATCAAAAATTATAGATACGTTGGAGACGTATCAAGCATCCCCAAGCTTAATTCCTGCTCGTCCTCGAGTAGGTAAATGATAAAAACAGAATTTCTGATGTGGAATGCTACCTAGCATAATTCTCAATGTAATTTTCTTTATTGTAGCATGATTGTTCAGATCAAAATGACTCAAGATAAAAGTCCATAAAGCATAAAAATAGTAATACTTGAAGCATACTAAGAAGTAATCATGTCTTATCAAAATAGCATAGCCAAAGAAAGCTTATCCCTACAAAATCATATAGTTAGGTCATGCTTCATTTTCATTACACAAAATACTCCCATCATGCACAACCCCGGTTTCAGCCAAGCAATTGGTTCATACGTTTTAACGCGCTTCAGCTTTTTCAACTCTTACGCAATACATGAGCGCAAGCCATGGACATAGCACTATATGTGGAATAGGGTGGTGGTTGTGAAGACAAAAAGGGAGAAGATAGTCTCAAATCAACTAGACATATCAACGGGCCATGCCCATTAATAGATATCAATGTGAGTGAGTAGGGATTGCCATGCAACGGATGCACTAGAGCTATAAATATATGAAAGCTCAACAAAAGAAACTAAGTGGGTGTGCATCCAACTTGCTTGCTCATGGAGACCTAGGGCATTTTGAGGAAGCCCATCATTGTAATATACAAGCCAAGTTCTATAATGAAAAATTCCCACTAGTATATGAAAGTGACAACATAGGAGACTCTCTATCATGAAGATCATGGTGCTACTTTGAAGCACAAGTGTGGAAAAAGATAGTAACATTGTCCCTTCTCTCTTTTTCTCTCATTTTTTCTTTTCTTTTCTTTTTCTTTTTTTATTTGGTGGGATTCTTTGGCTTCTTTTTTTTGGGCTTCTTTGGCCTCTTTTATTTTTTATAAAGTCCGAAGTCTCATCCGACTTGTGGGGGAATCATAGTCTTCATCATCCTTTCCTCACTTGGGACAATGATCTAATAATGAAGATCATCACACTTTTATTGATTTACAACTCAAGAATTACAACTCAATAATTAGAACAAAATATGACTCTATGTGAATGCCTCCGGCGGTGTACTGGGATATGCAATGAATCAAGAGTGACATGTACGAAAATTATGAAGGTGGCCTTGCCACAAATATGATGTAAACTACATGATCATGCAAAGAGCAATATGACAATGATGGGGTGTGTCATAATAAATGGAACGGTGGAAAGTTGCATGGCAATATATCTCGGAATGGCTATGGAAATGCCATAATATGTAGTTATGGTGGTTGTTTTGAGGAAGGTAAATGGTGGGTGCATGATACCGGCGAAAGTTGTGCGGTATAATAGAGGCTAGCAATGGTGGAAGGGTGAGAGTGCGTATAATCCATGGACTCACATTAGTCATAAAGAACTCACATACTTATTGCAAGAGTCTACTTGCCCTCGAAACAAAGTACTACTACGCATGCTCCTAGGGGAAGGGTTGGTAGGAGTTAACCATCGCGCGATCCCGACCTCCACTCATAAGGAAGACAATTAAAAGAGCATCCCATGCAACAAATTTGTCACACAAGTATTTCTCAATTGCATAATTACCCAATTAGCATGACTCTAACATTAACACCTTTATATCTCAAAACAATTATCAAGCATCATATTCATCATAGTGTTTACTGCACTTTCTATGATAGTTTTTATTATACCCAACTTGGATGCTCATAATTCTAGGACCAAATTTATAACCATAGCAAATACCATGCTGTTCTAAAAGACTCTCAAAATGATATAAGTGAAGCATGAGAGATCAAAAATTTCTACAAAATAAAGCCACCGCCGTGCCCTAAAAAGATATAAGTGAAGTACTATAGCAAATATTGTCTAGCTCAAAAGATATAAGTGAAGCACATAGAGTATTCTAATAAATTCCAAATCATGTGTGTGTCTCTCAAAAGGTGTGTACAGCAAGGATGATTGTGGTAAACTAAAAAGCAAGAATTCATATCACACAATATGCTCCAAGCAAAACACATATCATGTGGCGAATAAACATATACCTCCAAGTAAAGTTACCGATAGACGAAGACGAAAGAGGGGATACCTTCCGGGGCATCCCCATAGGCTTTTGGTTGTCCTTGAATATCTTGGGGTGCCATGGGCATCCCCAAGCTTAGGCTCTTGCCACTCCTTATACCATAGTCCATCAAATCTTTACCCAAGACTTGAAAACTTCACAACACAAAACTCAACAGGAAATCTCATAAGCTCCGTTAGTGCAAGAAAGAAAAACCCACCACATAATGTACTATAATGAACTCATTCTTTATTTATATTTGTGTTAAACCTACTATATTCCAACTTCTCTATGGTTCATACCCCCCGGTACTAGCCATAGATGCATCATAATAAGCAAACAACACACGAAAAACAGAATCCGTCAAAAACAGAACAGTTTGTAGCAATCTGTAACTTCTGAATACTTCTGGAACTCTAAAACACCTACAAAAATAGGACGTCCTAGGAAATTTGTCTACTGATCTACTGCAAAAAGAATCAATGCAAAAGAACGCTCCTGTGATTTATTAAAATTATTCTCATGCGCGCAGAAGTTTCTGTTTTTCAGCAGAATCAAATTAACTATCACCGTAGGTTATCCTATAGGTTCTACTTGGCACAAACACTATTAAAACTTAAAATCACATATAAACATAGGCTAGATGAAATATTTATTACTAAACAGAATCAAAAGCAAGAAACAAAAATAAAATATGGTTGCCTCGCAACAAGCGCTATCGTTTAACGCCCCTAGCTAGGCATAAAAACGAGAATAGATCTAAGTATTGTCATCTTTGGCATTCAATTCATAAGTGGCTCGCATAATAGACTCATAAGGCAGTTTGACTTTATTTCTTGGGAAGTGTTCCATGCCTTTCCTTAATGGAAATTGGAATCTAATATTCCCATCCTTCATATCAATAATTGCACCAATCGTTCTAAGGAAAGGTCTACCAAGAATAATAGGACAAGAAAGATTGCAATCTATATCAAGAACGATAATATCTACGGGCACATAATTCCTATTGGCAACAATAAGAACATCATTGATCCTTCCCATAGGTTTCTTAATAGTGGAATCCGCAAGGTGCAAGTTTAAAGAGCAATCATCAAAATCATGGAAACCTAGCACATCACATAAAGTTTTCGGAATCGTGGAAACACTAGCACCCAAATCACACAAGGCATAGCATTAATGATCTTTACTTTTAATTTTACCACTCATCATAAAGTTTTCTAGGTATAGAAACTTCCAATTCAAGTTTTTCTTCATAATATTGCATCAAGGCATCAACAATATGTTTGGTAAAAGCTTTATTTTGACTATAAGCATGAGGAGAATTCAACACGGATTGCAACAAGGAAATACAATCTATTAAAGAATAATTATCATAATTAAATTCCTTGAAATCCATAATAGTGGGTTCAATGCTATGTAAAGTTTTGACCTCTCCAATTTTCGTGGTGGGAGCACGGTAGATGCCATGGGATGGCTAAAGAGAGGAGGAGGCTCGAGGGCACTGGTGGGCTCCAGAGGTGGGGTTGGCATGAGCGAGTGCAGAACGCAAGACATACCCAGGTTCGAGGCTCTCCGGAGAGATAATACCCCTAATCCTGTCGAGTGTGGTTTATATGCGACAGTACAAGGTTGCTCCTGGAGCCGTATGGAGGAAGAAGGAAGGCTGGCCAAGGCTTAGGCTGTTCCTTCCCCTTGGTGGGTTCTACTGACTGGTGGCTAATTTCTCTATCCTTGCTAGCTTACTTGCTTTTTTGCCTGCTCGCGTGAGGGCTCCTGGAGGGTTTTATAGGCCAACCCCCCAGGGGTACAATGGTAACATTACAAGTTGGTGGGGCCAGGTCGTCAGTGTCTGAGGACTTAGGCTGGGACCTGCTGGGGGCCTGTGGTTCGCCAGGTTCCCCTAGGTGTGGGCCCGCGTGCCTAGAGGGACTATGCGTTGTCTTGTCGATCGTTAGGGCGTGGCCGAGCCAAGTCGTGTACAGTGGCACCACGTCAGGTCACCGCTTGCTGCTGTCAGCGGTGAGACGGGGGCACTGTTTGTTGAAAATATGCCCTGGAGGCAATAATAAATTAGTTATTATTATTATATTTCCTTGTTCATGATAATCGTTTATTATCCATGCTATAATTGTATTGATAGGAAACTCAGATACATGTGTGGATACATAGACAACACCATGTCCCTAGTAAGCCTCTAGTTGACTAGCTCGTTGATCAATAGATGGTTATGGTTTCCTGACCATGGACATTGGATGTCGTTGATAGCGGGATCACATCACTAGGAGAATGATGTGATGGACAAGACCCAATCCTAAGCCTGGCACAAAGATCGTAGTTCGTATGCTAAAGCTTTTCTAATGTCAAGTATCTTTTCCTTAGACCATGAGATTGTGCAACTCCCGGATACCGTAGGAATGCTTTGGGTGTACCAAACGTCACAACATAACTGGGTGGCTATAAAGGTGCACTACAGGTATCTCCGAAAGTGTCTGTTGGGTTGGCACGAATCGAGACTGGGATTTGTCACTTCGTGTAAATGGAGAGGTATCTCTGGGCCCACTCGGTAGGACATCATCATAATGTGCACAATGTGACCAAGGGGTTGATCATGGGATGATGTGTTATGGAACGAGTAAAGAGACTTGCTGGTAACGAGATTGAACAAGGTATCGGTATACCGACGATCGAATCTCGGGCAAGTACTATACCGCTAGACAAAGGGAATTGTATACGGGATCGATTGAGTCCTTGACATCGTGGTTCATCCGATGAGATCATCATGGAACATATGGGAGCCAACATGGGTATCCAGATCCCACTGTTGGTTATTGACCGGAGAACGTCTCGGTCATGTCTGCATGGTTCCCGAACCCGTAGGGTCTACACACTTAAGGTTCGATGACGCTAGGGTTATAAAGGAAGTTTGTATGTGGTTACCGGATGTTGTTAGGAGTCCCAGATGAGATCCCGGACGTCACGAGGAGTTCCGGAATGGTCCGGAGGTAAAGATTTATATATGGAAAGTTGTTGTTCGGGTTCCGGGAAAAGTTCGGGTTTTTCCAGTATTGTACCGGGAAGCTTCCAGAATGTTCCGGAGGATTCCGGAGGGTTCCGGAGGTCCGGAAATTGTTCCACCACGTCCAATACAGCAGCATGGGCTGTAGGGGGCGCCCTAGCCTTAATGGGCCAGGGGCACCAGCCCCCCCAAGGCCCATGCACATGGGAGAGGGGAAACCCTAAGG
>NW_025235621.1:0-5987 GCF_018294505.1 Triticum aestivum | reverse complement strand
GGTCCATCAATCATGGAAATCGCTTCGGGACCCCAAAACGGCGAGTAATAGTCCATGAAACGGGCCAGCATCGAAAAAACCGCAAGTGTTGATGAGCGACAAATAAATGCACCCCGAGGCTCGTCAGTCGTGGAAATCACTCTGGGAAAAACTGAGTAATACTGCAGGAAGTGGGTCAGAATCGGCCAAAACTAATATTGTTGATGACCGACACGTAAGCGCACCTTGGGGTTCAACAATCATGGAAATCACTTTGGGACCCTAAAACAGTGAGTTATAGTCCACGAAACGGGTCAGAATCGACAAAAACAACGAGTGTTGATGACCAACACGTAAACGCACCACGGGGTTAGTCAATCGTGGAATTCACTTTGGGACCCCAAAATGGTGAGTAATAGTCCAAGAAACGGGCCAGAATCGGCCCAAACTGCGAGTCTTGACGACCAACACGTAAGCACACCTTGGGGTTCGACAACCATGAAAATCGCTTTGTGACCCCAAAACGGTGAGTAATATTCCATGAAAGAGCCCAGAATCGGACAAACCTTGGATTATTGATGAACGATAGATAAATGCACCCCGGGGTTTGTCTATCATGCAAATCGGGCACGCACCCCAAATCAGTGAGTAATACCCAATGAAACGGGCCAGAATCGGCCAAAACTATGAGTGTTGATGACCGACACATAAACGCACCCCGGTGATCGTCAATCGTGGAAATCCCTCCGGGACCCCAAAACTGGGTAATTGTCCAAGAAACGGGCAATAATCGGCCAAAACTGCGATTGTTGATGACCGACACATAAGTTCTCCTTGGAGTTCAACAACCATGGATATTGCTTTCAGACCCCAAAACGGTGAGTAATAGTCCATGAAATGGGTCAGGATCGACAAAAACCGCGAGTGCTGATGACCGACAAGTAAACGCACCCCGGGGTTCGTCAATCGTGGAAATCGCCCTGGGACCCTAGAATCGGCCAAAATTGAGTGTTGATGACGGTCACGTAAACGCACCACGAGGATCGTCAATCGTGGAAATCGCTCTAGGACTCCAAAATGGTGAGTAATAGTCCATGAAAGAGCCGAAAATCGAAAAATACTAGGATTATTGATGACGACACATAAACGCACCTCGGGGTTCGTTAATCGTGGAAATCGCTCCGGGACCCAAGATAGTGAGCAATAGTCCATGAAACGGGCCATAATCGGCCAAAACTGCGATTGTTGATAACCAATACATAAACGTACCGCGGTGTTTGTCAATCATAGAAATCACTCCGGGACCCCAAAACTGAGTAATAGTCCAGGAAATGGGCTAGAATCGGCCAAAACTGCGATTGTAGATGAACGGCACGTAAGCGCACCTCGGGGTCCATCAATCATGGAAATCGCTCCGGGACCCCAAAACGGCGAGTAATATTCGATGAAACGGGCCAGCAACGAAAAAACCGCAAGTGTTGATGAGCGACAAATAAATGCACCCCGAGGCTCGTCAGTCGTGGAAATCACTTTGGGAAAAACTGAGTAATACTGCAGGAAGTGGGTCAGAATCGGCCAAAACTGATATTGTTGATGACCGACACGTAAGCGCGCCTTGGGGTTCAACAATCATGGAAATCGCTTTGGGACCCTAAAACAGTGAGTTATAGTCCACGAAACGGGTCAGAAATGACAAAAAACAACGAGTGTTGATGACCAACACGTAAACGCACCACGGGGTTAGTCAATCGTGGAATTCACTTTGGGACCCCAAAATGGTGAGTAATAGTCCAAGAAACGGGCCAGAATCGGCCCAAACTGCGAGTCTTGACGACCAACACGTAAGCACACCTTGGGGTTCGACAACCATGAAAATCGCTTTGTGACCCCAAAACGGTGAGTAATATTCCATGAAAGAGCCCAGAATCGGACAAACCTTGGATTATTGATGAGCGATAGATAAATGCACCCCGGGGTTTGTCTATCATGCAAATCGGGCACGCACCCCAAATCAGTGAGCAATACCCAATGAAACGGGCCAGAATCGGCCAAAACTATGAGTGTTGATGACCGACACATAAACGCACCCCGGTGATCGTCAATCGTTGAAATCACTCCGGGACCCCAAAACTGGGTAATTGTCCAAGAAACGGGCCATAATCGGCCAAAACTGCGATTGTTGATGACCGACACATAAGCTCTCCTTGGAGTTCAACAACCATGGATATTGCTTTCAGACCCCAAAACGGTGAGTAATAGTCCATGAAATGGGTCAGGATCGACAAAAACAGCGAGTGCTGATGACCGACAAGTAAACGCACCCCGGGGTTCTTCAATCGTGGAAATCTCTCTGGGACCCCAAAACAGTGAGTAATAGTCCAAGAAACGGGCCAGAATCGGTCAAAACTATGAGTATTGATGATTGACACGTCAGTGCTCCTAGGGGTTCAACAACCATGGTAATCGCATTGGGACCCCAAAACGGTGAGTAATAGTCCAGGAAATGGGCCAGAATCGGCCAAAATTGTGACTGTTCAGGACGAACACGTGAACGCACCACGGGGATAGTTGATCGTGGAAATCGCTCTGGGACCCTAAAACGGTGAGTAATAGACCATGAAAGAGCCCAGAAGAACAAAACTAGGATTGTTGATGAACGAGACGTAAACGCACCCCGGGGTTCGTCAATCGTGGAAATCACCCTGGGACCCTAGAATCGGCCAAAGTTGAGTGTTGATGACGGTCACGTAAACGCACCACGAGGATCGTCAATCGTGGAATGGCTCTAGGACTCCAAAATGGTGAGTAATAGTCCATGAAAGAGCCGAAAATCGAAAATACTAGGATTATTGATGACGACACAAAAACGCACCTCGGGGTTCGTCAATCGTGGAAATCGCTCCGGGACCCAAGATAGTGAGTAATAGTCCATGAAACGGGCCATAATCGGCCAAAACTGCGATTGTTGATGACCAATACATAAACGTACCGCGGTGTTTGTGAATCATAGAAATCACTCCGGGACCCCAAAACTGAGTAATAGTCCAGGAAATGGGCTAGAATCGGCCAAAACTGCGATTGTAGATGAACGACACGTAAGCGCACCTCGGGGTCCATCAATCATGGAAATCGCTTCGGGACCCCAAAACGGCGAGTAATAGTCCATGAAACGGGCCAGCATCGAAAAAACCGCAAGTGTTGATGAGCGACAAATAAATGCACCCCGAGGCTCGTCAGTCGTGGAAATCACTCTGGGAAAAACTGAGTAATACTGCAGGAAGTGGGTCAGAATCGGCCAAAACTGATATTGTTGATGACTGACACGTAAGCGCACCTGGGGGTTCAACAATCATGGAAACCGCTTTGGGACCCTAAAACAGTGAGTTATAGTCCACGAAACGGGTCAGAATCGACAAAAACAACGAGTGTTGATGACCAACACGTAAACGCACCACGGGGTTAGTCAATCGTGGAATTCACTTTGGGACCCCAAAATGGTGAGTAATAGTCCAAGAAACGGGCCAGAATCGGCCCAAACTGCGAGTCTTGACGACCGACACGTAAGCACACCTTGGAGTTCGACAACCATGAAAATCGCTTTGGGACCCCAAAACGGTGAGTAATATTCCATGAAAGAGCCCAGAATCGGACAAACCTTGGATTATTGATGAACGATAGATAAATGCACCCCGGGGTTTGTCTATCATGCAAATCGGGCACGCACCCCAAATCAGTGAGTAATACCCAATGAAACGGGCCAGAATCAGCCAAAATTATGAGTGTTGATGACCGACACATATACGCACCCCGGTGATCGTCAATCGTGGAAATCACTCCGGGACCCCAAAACTGGGTAATTGTCCAAGAAACGGGCCATAATCGGCCAAAACTGCGATTGTTGATGACCGACACATAAGCTCTCCTTGGAGTACAACAACCATGGATATTGCTTTCAGACCCCAAAACGGTGAGTAATAGTCCATGAAATGGGTCAGGATCGACAAAAACCGCGAGTGCTGATGACCGACAAGTAAACGCACCCCGGGGTTCGTCAATCGTGGAAATCGCCATGGGACCCTAGAATCGGCCAAAATTGAGTGTTGATGACGGTCACGTAAACGCACCACGAGGATCGTCAATCGTGGAAATCGCTCTAGGACTCCAAAATGGTGAGTAATAGTCCATGAAAGAGCCGAAAATTGAAAGTACTAGGATTATTGATGACGACACATAAACGCATCTCGGGGTTCGTCAATCGTGGAAATCGCTCCGGGACCCAAGATAGTGAGCAAGAGTCCATGAAACGGGCCATAATCGGCCAAAACTACGATTGTTGATGACCAATACATAAACGTACCGCGGTGTTTGTCAATCATAGAAATCACTCCGGGACCCCAAAACTGAGTAATAGTCCAGGAAATGGGCTAGAATCGGCCAAAACTGCGATTGTAGATGAACGGCACGTAAGCGCACCTCGGGGTCCATCAATCATGGAAATCGCTCCGGGACCCCAAAATGGCGAGTAATAGTCCATGAAATTAGCCAGCATCGAAAAAACCGCAAGTGTTGATGAGCGACAAATAAATGCACCCCGAGGCTCGTCAGTCGTGGAAATCACTCTGGGAAAAACTGAGTAATACTGCAGGAAGTGGGTCAGAATCGGCCAAAACTGATATTGTTGATGACCGACACGTAAGCGCAACTTGGGGTTCAACAATCATGGAAATCGCTTTGGGACCCTAAAACAGTGAGTTATAGTCCACGAAACGGGTCAGAATCGACAAAAACAACGAGTGTTGATGACCAACACGTAAACGCACCACGGCGTTAGTCAATCGTGGAATTCACTTTGGGACCCCAAAATGGTGAGTAATTGTCCAAGAAACGGGCCAGAATCGGCCCAAACTGCGAGTCTTGACGACCAACACGTAAGCACACCTTGGGGTTCGACAACCATGAAAATCGCTTTGGGACCCCAAAACGGTGAGTAATATTCCATGAAAGAGCCCAGAATCGGACAAACCTTGGATTATTGATGAACAATAGATAAATGCACCCCGGGGTTTGTCTATCATGCAAATCGGGCACGCACCCCAAATCAGTGAGTAATACCCAATGAAACAGGCCAGAATCGGCCAAAACTATGAGTGTTGATGACCGACACATAAACGCACCCCGGTGATCATCAATCGTGGAAATCACTCCGGGACCCCAAAACTGGGTAATTGTCCAAGAAACGGGCCATAATTGGCCAAAACTGCGATTGTTCATGACCGACACATAAGCTCTCCTTGGAGTTCAACAAACATGGATATTGCATTCAGACCCCAAAACGGTGAGTAATAGTCCATGAAATGGGTCAGGATCGACAAAAACCGCGAGTGCTGATGACCGACAAGTAAACGCACCCCGGGGTTCTTCAATCGTGGAAATCTCTCTGGGACCCCAAAACAGTGAGTAATAGTCCAAGAAACGGGCCAGAATCGGTCAAAACTATGAGTATTGATGATTGACACGTCAATGCTCCTAGGGGTTCAACAACCATGGTAAGCGCATTGGGACCCAATAACGGTGAGTAATAGTCCAGGAAACAGGCCAGAATCGGCCAAAATTGTGACTGTTCAGGACGAACACGTGAACGCACCACGGGGATAGTTGATCGTGGAAATCGCTCTGGGACCCTAAAACGGTGAGTAATAGACCATGAAAGAGCCCAGAAGAACAAAACTAGGATTGTTGATGAACGAGACGTAAACGCACCCCGGGGTTCGTCAATCGTGGAAATCACCCTGGGACCCTAGAATCGGCCAAAGTTGAGTGTTGATGACGGTCACGTAAACGCACCACGAGGATCGTCAATCGTGGAATGGCTCTAGGACTCCAAAATGGTGAGTAATAGTCCATGAAAGAGCCGAAAATCGAAAATACTAGGATTATTGATGACGACACAAAAACGCACCTCGGGGTTCGTCAATCGTGGAAATCGCTCCGGGACCCAAGATAGTGAG
>NW_025235620.1:0-5988 GCF_018294505.1 Triticum aestivum | reverse complement strand
AAAAAAAAATGATATTTGATCCAATGGCTACATTACACTGTTATTTTAAGAAAATGATACAAAACTGACAAATGCACAGCATGTACTTCTAGATAGTTGAAATGGTTGTGAGCTGACCTGAGAAGGTAGAACATAGTTTGCTGATGTGTAGAGGAAAGTGATAGTAAAAGAAAGAAAGAAAATAATAAGGCCAGATCTAGCAATGTTGTGACAGATTGTTCATGCACACTGCCCTGTTTGGCGACACTTATTGTTTTCCATTGTACGTTGACATAGTTATTTAATTAATTGCTCTAAGGATAGAACCAACAATACTAATACTATCAATTAGAAGCACATATGAAAATAAAAATGGCATGTGTATTTTGTGTCTTCAATGTAGCCATCTGATCCAGATAGATCGGTTATGCTCCTTAGGCATCCCATCTAATTGGAATGATGCAACAACATATGGGTTGAAGAAGAAATCACCGAGGCAGCTGTACAAACAGACTCATTAGGCAGCAGAAGCACTTGTACCAAGGTAACCTGAATTAGTAATTTAAAAAGATGTTCTTAGCTGCAAATATGGTAAAGGAAAGCGAAGGCCATGTAGATGGACACCAACAAATTGCATTCCAAAAAGACAACATGTGTTTTGCAACTCTACATCATCGGAATGATGGATGGTTAAAAAACACAAATGAGTACCTTGTAAGATATGTGGGGTAGAGGAACGCCTTTGAAGTTGATAATGAGCAATCTGACATCTGCAGCACCAGGGGAGTCGTCAGTGTAGATCTCCACATGTGAGCTGACAAAATCGAAAGGCTTGCAAGCACAGTACCACACAACGATGCAGATGATTTGCGTAAATTAAGCCTAGGAGATATATTGGCATCTGAGATTGTAGAAGGTGGAGTCAGAGTTGCTGGAATTTTGTCTATTATGGACCAGCCCAATAGATGTTTCAGAAATTTCTAATAAATCCTAGAGGCCCATGCAGCCCATTCGTGCAAGGCAAGAGGTGGAACTAAAGTTTAGTCCCACATTGCTAGTTTAGAGGGAGTTGGACCTCTTTATAAGGGAGGTTCTTTCCCCACATGTATGAGCATGAGAATAAGAGGGACATCCACGCGCGCTCCTCCTCCGCCGCCCGCCTCGTCACGACGCGGGAATGAGCCGAGCTGATGTCTAAGAGTTTGAATGCGTTCGTTATTAAACCATGGATTTGATTATCAAATCCATGATTATTGTATACTCTTTGATAGATATAGCGCAACCCAAATTAATTCCTAATCCTTATTTTACAAGTTCCTGTTGTCTTCCTCATCCCGGCTTGCGGCGTGCACCGTGAGTCGGGATAGTAGGCCTCCGAAACCGCACCTTTTTGAGTCCAGTATGGGAGAAGGGTGATAAGGATTTTGGGAGCGCTCTACGCGACTACTGACTTCTTCGTCACGGACGCCCCGGACTCCGACGACTACTTCCCCGACGTCGACAACCTCCTCGAAGACATGGAGGACACCGACCCCAAGTCTAGTGCCTCTGCTCCGGCTGTTGTCCAATACGTGTTCTTGTTTTTCCTGTTAGAGGTCCTGCCACAGTTCTTTCTTCTAGTGTTTACCGTACACATGTTAGGATCTACCTCATATATGCATCTTGATCTACTGTCTTCTCGAGAGATGATCGTTTCTAGCTCATATATGAAGATGTTATTTACCTTCACTTTGTCAAATCGCATGACTTGTTTTATCACTGCTATACTAGTCATGTTTTATCTAGTATTTCTGTTAATAAAATCATTCAGTAAATTGCTCATATTTCCAACAATCCAAAAACCTTATTATAGGCAATTTACCTCGAATGGTTTTGCTGCTTCCATGAGACCTCCTATGTTTGAGGGTATCCACTATAAGAGGTGGCGCGTGAGAGCAGTCTTATGGTTTCAAACCATGAGTTGCTATGATGCAACTCTTGGTAGACCTGAAGGAGAACTTGATGCTCAATAGGCACAAGCTTTTCAGAAAATGGATACTTTGTTTAAGGCTGCTCTCTTGAGTGTTCTTGGTGAGAACATAGTTGATGCTTATGCGTCAATTGATAATGGAAAGTTATGTGGGATGCACTCGAGGCCAAGTTTGAGGTCTCGGATGCTGGCACTGAGTTGTAAATCATGGAGCAATTCTATGACTACAGGATGACTGAAGAGCGCTCCGTGGTTGAGCAAGCTCATGAGATACAGTCATTTGCTAAAGAACTTGAGCACTTCAATTGTATCCTACCGGACAAGTTTGTTGCCGGGGGTATCATCACTAAGTTTCCTCCTTCGTGGAGGAACTTGCTACATTACTGAAGCATAAGAGACAGGAGTTTTCCGTCCCGGATCTCATTGGTACTCTTGATGTGGAAGAAAAGGCGAGAGCAAAGGACACACGTGCTCGAGGTATTGAGGAAGGATCTAGTGCCAATCTGATACAGAAGAAAAACTTCCAGTCCCACAAGCTCAAGAACAAGGGCAAGCTTGATGGTAAAGCAAAGTTTGATGGCAAGAACAAGGCTGTACAACACACGAACTTCAAGAAGAAGAGTGACAAGAAGAAAGGTGCTTGTCATGTGTGTGGAGATCCTGATCATTGGGCTCCTAGTTGTCCTAATCGCTATGACAAGCGTCATCCTGGGAAAGGCGGCAAGACCGCTAATGTTGTCATCGGAGACATTGACATGAAGGATGATGGGTATGGTATATTTCCCACTATTCTTTCAGTATGTCATTCTCCTGATTGGCTGATTGACACGGGTGCTAATGTGCATGTATGCGGTGATATTTCCATGTTTTCGTCTTATCAGATCGCAGGGACTTCAACCGTGCGGATGGGCAACGGTTCAAGTGCTTCTGTTAGTGGTGTTGGCATGGTCGATCTGAAGTTTACTTCGGGGAAGATCGTGCGGCTGAAGAACGTGCATTATGTCCCTTCCGTCAATAAAAATCTTGTTAGCGGATCTCTTCTGTGTAGAGATGGCTACAAGCTTGTCTTTGAGTCAAATAAATTTGTAATATCCAAGTATGGAACCTTTGTTGGTAAAGGCTATGAGTCAGGAGGCCTATTTCGTTTATCTTTATCAGACGTTTGCAATAAAGTTGTTAATCATATTTGCAACAATAGTGAATCAAATGTGTGGCATTCACGTCTCTGTCATGTTAACTTTTGTTGCATGTCGCGACTAGCAAAGTTAAACTTAATCCCTAGTTTCACCACTGTCAAGGGATCTAAGTGTCAAGTGTGTGTGCAAGCTAATCAACCTCGTAAGTCTCACGTGACTGCGGAGAAGAGAAATCTTGTACCACTAGAACTTATACATTCAGATCTATGTGAAATGAATGGTGTTTTGACAAAAGGTGGAAAGAAATATTTCATGACGTTAATTGACGACTCCACTAGATACTGACGTGTGTATCTTCTGAAATCTAAGGATGAGGCTTTGAACTTTTTCAAGATCTATAAAGCTGAAGTGGAAAACCAACTTGATCGGAAAATCAAGAGGCTTCGGTCCGACCGTGGTGGAGAGTATTTTTCCAATGAATTTGATGCTTTTTGTGTGGAACATGGTATAATCCATGAGAGGACGCCTCCCTACTCACCTCAGTCAAATGCGGTGGCCGAAAGAAAGAACCGTACTCTAACTGATTTGATTAACGCCATGTTAGACACATCGGCTCTCTCCAAGGCATGGTGGGGGGAGGCGATATTGACAGCATGTCATGTCCTAAATCGAGTCCCCACAAAGAACAAAGAGATAACTCCATTCGAGGAATGGGAGAAGAAAAGGTTAAAACTCTCATCTACGAACATGGGGTTGTTTGGCAAAAGTCAATGTTCCAATTCCAAAGAATCGGAAGCTTGGACCAAAGACTGTGGATTGTGTTTTCCTGGGATATGCTTTTCATAGCATTGGTTATAGATTCTTGGTTGTAAAATCTGAGGTACCTAACATGCATGTCGGTACGATCATGGAGTCGAATGATGCGACTTTCTTTGAAGATATCTTTCCCATGAAGGATATGGCTACCTCATCTAATCAGGAGATGCCTAGTTCATCGAATCAGGAACCACTTACAATTACTGTACTTGCCATTTCGATGGAACACTTTGAAAATCCCGTGGAGGAGAATAATGAAGTTCCTATTAGGAGCAAGAGACAGAGGACTGCAAAGTCCTTTGGTGATGATTTTCTTGTGTATCTCATAGATGAAACTCCCAGTTCTATTTCAGAGGCCTATGCATCTGAAGATGCTGACTACTGGAAGGAAGCAGTTCGTAGCGAGATGGATTCCATCTTGGCGAATGAAACTTGGGATATAACTGATCGTCCTTATGGGTGCAAACCTATAGGATGCAAATGGGTATTCAAGAAGAAGCTTAGGCCTGATGGTACTATTGAAAAGTACAAGGCTCGGCTCATGGCTAAGGGTTATACCCAAAAGGAAGGTGAAGACTTCTTTGATACTTACTCACTTGTGGCTCGACTGACCACTATTCGAGTTCTACTTTCACTAGCTTCCTCACATGGTCTTCTCGTTCATCAAATGGATGTTAAGACTGCTTTCCTAAATGGAGAGTTGGACGAGGAAATTTATATGGAACAATCAGATGGGTTTGTAACAGATGGTCAGGAAGGGAAAGTGTGCAAGTTTTTGAAGTCTTTGTATGGACTCAAGCAAGCACCCAAACAGTGGCATGAGAAGTTCGAAAGAACTTTAACAGCTGCAGACTTTGTTGTGAACGAAGCTGACAAATGTGTGTACTATAGCCATGGTGGGGGCGAGGGAGTTATGCTTTGCTTATATGTTGATGACATACTGATTTTCAGAATAAATCTGAATGTTATTAAGGAGGTCAAGGATTTCCTATCTCGTTGTTTTGAGATGAAGGATTTAGGAGTGGCTGATGTCATTCTGAACATCAAGTTGTTGAGAGATGATGATGGTGGGATTACATTGCTTCAATCCCACTATGTGGAAAAGATCTTGAGTCGCTTTGGCTACAGTGACTGCAAGCCCTCTCCAACACCATATGATGCTAGTATGTTGCTTCGAAAGAATCGGAGAATTGCTAGAGACCAATTGAAATATTCACAGATTATTGGCTTGCTTATGTACTTAGCCAGTGCTACAAGACCTGACATCTCTTTTATTGTTAGCAAAGTGAGCCGGTTTGTCTCAAAACCAGTAGATGTGCATTGGAAAGCTCTAGAGAGAGTTTTGCGTTATTTGAAAGGCACTGCGGATTATGGAATTCACTACGCTGGGCACCCAAAGGTGCTTGAAGGGTATAGTGACTCAAACTGGATCTCAGATGCTGATGAGATAAAGGCCACGAGCGGATATGTATTCACTCATGGAGGTGGCACTGTTTCTTGGAAGTCTTGCAAGCAGGCCATCTTAACGAGGTCAACAATGGAAGCAGAACTCACAGCACTAGATACAGCTACGGTCGAAGCAGATTGGCTTTGCCAGCTCTTGAATGACTTGCCCGTTGTTGAGAAACCTGTACCGGGTATCCTTATGAACTGCGACAATCAAACTATGATCATGAAAGTGAACAGCTCAAAGGATAACATGAAGTCATCAAGACACGTTCAAAGAAGGTTAAAGTCTGTCAGAAAAATGAGAAACTCCGGAGTTATTGCATTGGATTATATCCAAACGTCTAAAAATCTGGAAGATCCTTTTACTAAGGGTCTATCACGTAATGTGATAGATAATGCATCGAGGGATATGGGTATGAGACCCACAATATGAGTTGTTCACAGTGGTAACCTATTCTTTGTGATCAGAGATCCCGTGAATTAGATGTGGAAGACAAGAAATTGGTCAACTCGGAGGAGAGTATCCTTACTGTTAAAAATACCACTCCATGAAGATGCAATACTCTCCTAATCTGCATGGCAGGTTGATGTATATCTTAATATGTTCTAAGTGGCTCTTTGAAGTAGAGATGTTGTCCT
>NW_025235619.1:0-5989 GCF_018294505.1 Triticum aestivum | reverse complement strand
CCATGGGCCGCTGCGGCCCTCCCGCGCCAGGCTGAGACCAGCTGATAGTTTTGTCCAGATTCTTTGGGCAGATTTAATAGTCTTTCTATACAAATTATTTTTCCAACGAAATTTTTTGTTTAGAAAATAGAAAGGTTACAGAAAAAGTTTCTGAAAATTCAAAATAGAATTTTTTTAGAAAAAGAAATGTTCATGAATTTTACAGAGAAAATAATAAAGTTCATGAATCTTTTATTTAATCAAAGAAAAGTTTCTGTAAAAATTAAAAAGTTTGTGAATTTTTATTCACGTTTTTCCGCTGCGTAAATAAATAATTAGTGCTCTTTAAAAGAAAATAAAAGTTTAAAAGGAATTATGTTTTTAAAAGCATGTTAAAGTGATTATTAAAATAAATATGATTATGTTATTTTTTATGACCAACGTTATTAATAACATGATCATGTTTTATTATTGAAATTTAAAGGTGCATTTATCTCTAATATTTTGCCCAACGGTAATATAGATTTAATTGCATAGACAATTGTATGTTTAATTTGACCAACATTAGATTAGTGCATATGATTGTTTCATTAATGTCACTTAAATTGTGATTTCAGGAGGCTTTCACTTGATGAGTTGCCTAAAAGAAGTTCCGACACTCAGAGGTGACAACCACACTGAGTGGAGGAAGAAAGTTGAACTGACATTGATTTGTGCTGATCTTGACTGGCTTGTGGTGAAACCACAGCCGGTCAGACCCACAGAGCCAGTAAGAGAGGCCACTGATGATGATGCTGCATGGGCTAAAAAGAAGGGGGACTATGCTCCTTTGGAGCACTCCTACCTCATAGATAACCAAAAGTGGGTCAATGCAAACAAAAAGTGTATGGCTTTTATAAAGAATACAATTGAGAGCGCCATTGTGGGCTCCATTCCAGAGTGCACTTCCGCAGGGGAGTTGCTTACAAAGATAAAGAGCCAGTTCACTGGCTCTTCAAAGATCTATGCCACCCAGATGTTAGAGCAACTGGTGACAGAACGCTACACAGGTGGTAGTCGTGGAATAAAAGAGCACATCCTCAGGTGAGTAATATGGCAGCAAAGCTCAAGCCCATGGATGCGGATCTGGAGATCAAACCAGCACTCCTGGTCCACCTGGTCATGGCTTCACTGCCACAAGAGTTTGCAACTTTTGTTGTAAACTATAATATGTCACCTGGAACATGGGACATTGAAAAGACAATAGCAATGTGTGTCCAAGAAGAGGACAGACTCAAAGCCGCACATGGTGGTTCAATCAACTATGTGAAGGATTGGAAGAAAAAGAACTACAATCAAAACAACAAAAGTTCTCCTTCAAAGAATGGAAAAGCCCCCTATCAGCATCAGCATCAGCAACAGCCTTTCTCAGTGGACAAAGACACGTGTCTCCACTGCAAGCAGAAAGGGCATTACAAGAAAGACTGCGCTGCTTGGCTGAAGTCAGTCATGGCAAAAAAAGGTAACAATATAGTTTCATTTGTCAATGAATCCTTGTATACATAGTTTTCAAAATCCACTTGATGGATTGATTCCGGAGCAACTGTTCATGTTGCAAATTCTTTACAAGGATTCCGTTCGACACGAACTACGCTAAGAAGCGAAAGACGCATTGAAGTGGCAAACGGAGTTGAAGCAGAAGTTGAAGCTGTCAGTGATATCTTCTTGGAGTTAGCTGACGGATTCAATCTTCTACTTAGAGATGTTTTATTTGTTCCATCATGTCATAGAAACTTAATTAGTGTTTCTTGTTTGGACAAAGATAATTATGAATGTCATTTTGGACATGGCAAGTGTGCCATTTGGTATAATAATGCTTATGTGGGTGATGCTTTACTACATGATGAGCTTTATTTGTTATCACTTCGTGAAAAAGTTTATTCTGTTTGCAATGTGAAAGAAAATGTTTCCGCGTCGAATAAAGAGCAAAAGAAAAGAAAAAGAACATTCGACTCATCGAAACTATGGCACTGTCGCTTGGGCCATATTTTGAAGGGGAGAATAGAAAGATTAGTCAAAAGTGAAATTCTTCCTCCGTTAGAATTTTCAGACTTAGAACAATGCATAGATTGCGTTAAAGGAAAGTACGTAAAACAAATCAAAAAAGGTGCAATCCATAGCACAGGCACACTAGAAATCATCCACGCTGATATTTGTGGACCATTTCCGGTGAAAAGTGTGGATGGATATGACTTGTTCATAACATTCACAGATGATTACTCTCGCTATGGATATATTTATCCAATCAAAGAAAGATCTGAAGCGTTGGATAAATTTAAAATATTCAAAGCTGAAGTTGAAAATCAGCATGATAAAAGAATAAAGATAGTTAGGTCCGACCGTGGGGGAGAGTACTACGGTCGGCACACTCCATATGGCCAAGTCCCTGGACCTTTTGCAAAGTTCTTGCAGGAGACTGGCATAGTTGCCCAGTATTCAATGCCGGGCGAACCTCAGCAAAATGGAGTAGCTGAAAGGCGCAACCGTACACTTATGGATATGGTGCGCAGCATGATGAGTTATTCCAACTTGCCATTGGGATTATGGATGGAGGCGCTTAAAACCGCAATTCACATTCTCAATAGAGTACCAAGCAAGTCGGTGCCCAAAACACCGTACGAGCTATGGACAGGAAGGGTGCCATTCCTACAACACTTCAGGGTGTGGGGGTGCCCTGCTGAGGCCAAAATGTTTAATCCAAACATTGAAAAGTTAGATCCCAAAACAGTGAGTTGCCACTTCATTGGCTATCCAGACAGATCAAAGGGTTTTCGTTTCTACTGCCCAGACAAATATACAAAGTTTGTAGAAACGAGACATGCAGTCTTCTTAGAGGACGAAATGATGAGGGGAAGCTTGGTAGCTCGGAAAATTGATCTTGAGGAGAAGAGGGTGCATGCACCTAATCCGATGATTCAGGAGCCATTTTTCTCACTACCAGTTGCAACTCCACCCATGACAACTATGGGGGCAGACCCGGAACCTGTCCGTCAGGAGCCGACTGAACCCGTTGTTGAGCATGAAAGGGAGGTGAAGCAGCAAATTTTAGAAGAAGTGCCAGAAGTTGAGGCACAGAATGTGCCAGAAACTGAGGCCCTTAGAAGGTCTACAAGACCAAGAAAGTCAGCTATTTCTACTGACTTTAAAGTTTATAACACAGAAATGGTTCATATGGAAAAAGATCCCACCTCATATGAAGAAGCCATGAGAAGCCCTCATTCATCGATGTGGATGAAGGCAATGGAAGACGAGATGAAATCAATGAGTTCCAAAGATGTTTGGGACTTAGAGGAAATTCCTAAAGGAGCCAAATCAGTAGGCTGCAAATGGGTCTACAAAATTAAGTATGACTCTAAAGGGAATATAGAAAAACATAAAGCACGACTCGTGGCAAAAAGATTTACACGAAGAGAAGGTATAGATTACAAAGAGACATTTTCTCCGGTCTCATGTAAGGATTCCTTCAGAATCATAATGGCATTAGTTGCTCATTTTGATTTAGAGTTACATCAAATGGATGTAAAGACGGCATTTCTCAACGGAGATTTAAAAGAAAATGTCTACATGAAACAGCCCAAGGGTTTTATCATGGAAGGCAAGGAAAATATGGAATGCCGCCTAAAGAATTCCATTTATGGATTAAAGCAAGCCTCTAGGCAGTGGTATTTAAAGTTTAATCAAACGATTAAAAGTTTTGGATTTAAAGAAAATATTGAGGATAACTGCATTTATGTATAGTTTAAAAATGGGAAATATATTTTCCTAATCTTGTATGTGAATGACATTCTGCTTGCTAGCAGTGATGTTAGTCTACTACAAGAAACAAAGAAGTTCTTATCCTCGAATTTTGACATAACAGATCTTTGTGAAGCATCATATGTTTTGGGCTTAGAAATTCACCGAGATAGAAACAATGGAGTCTTAGGACTATCGCAGAAAGCATATTTGGAGAAGGTTCTTAAAAAGTATAATATGCATGTGAGTAAAGCCACACCTGCTCCTATAGTTAAGGGCGATAATTTTGGGAAATTTCAATGTCCCAAGAATCAGTATGAGATCGATCAAATGAATGGAGTACCATATGCTTCGGCAGTTGGCAGCTTACAGTATGCACAAGTGTGCACTCGCCCTGACTTAGCCTTTATCACCGGGGTACTCGGTAGATATCAAGAGAATCCAGGCATAGAGCACTGGAAGATGGTAAAGAAAGCATTGCGTTATGCGCAAGGCACGAAGGACTACATGCTAACATACAGGAGATCTGATTCCCTACAGATAAAAGGGTATTCAGATGCAGATTTTGCGGGGGACAAAGATGATAGAAAATCCACGTCAGGATACGTATTCACCCTCGCTGGGGGAGCTATTTCGTGGAAAAGCTCCAAACAGTCGACAGTTGCATCATCCACGATGTATGCAGAATTCATAGCATGCTTCGAAGCCACGGGGCAGGCGATATGGCTAAAGAAATTTGTACCCGACTTGAAAGTGGTAGATTGTATTCACAAACCACTAAAGATGTACTGCGACAATCAGCCCGCGGTATTTTACGCTCACAACAACAAGTCGAGTAATGCTGCCAAAACAATAGAGATAAAGTACTATGTTGTGAAAGATAAAATCCAGGATCAAACTATAAGTCTCGAGCATATAAAGACAAAAGATATGCTTGCGGATCCGCTAACGAAAGGCTTACCACCCAATGTGTTCAAGGAACACTTAGCCGGCATGGGTTTAAGGAAAAGCCTTATGATTCCTGGATAGGCCCAAAAGGAACAGAATTTGTTTCTGAACATAACGTATGTTGTAGCTGTATGATTCTATCGGCAATTGAGCTGTGACGATGATGCTCTATGTACCAATATGTGATGAAACAAATAAACTAGAAAGTATAAGGTTAAAAGTAAAGTTGAGATCAAGGGGGAGAATGTTAGGTTGATCTCTCCCGTGTGGGCCCAACGGCCCAACGGACCCCTGATCCGCGCCCTGATCGGGGGCGCCCAACCACAATATGGTTGACGGGCCCCTGTCACGCAGCGCTACATAAAGAGGTGGGGGCCGGCGGCACGCAGTACGAGGTTAACCGCGTTGCCAGGCTCCCCACCGAAAACCCCGACCCGATCTAGGTCTAGCGCTGACAGTGACGGGAAGCTCCGCCGCCACCATCTCAGCCCACATCGCCGCCGTCTCCACACCACCATGGCCGGCGCTGAATCGAGTTCATCCGCACCAGGAGAAGGTAGGTTCACCGGATCTCCTAGCCCACTCCGATCTAAGGTTCTATCTACTCTCATGTCTGTCATACATGAGGTGTGCCACATAGCAAGTCAAGCACCGGCCGGCCCTATGTTCCCTGCCCCCTTGTTCTGTAGGATTTGAACTGTGGACTCTGTCAATATTTAAATCCTGTGGTTGGCTGGTTGTTTTTGTTTCTCTAGGCCGTAGACAGCAAATTATCTTCAACAGGTGGCTGGCCAAGTTTATCGTTGTTTCCTTCAGCAAATTTCCGTTCTGCTTTGACACTGGCCAAACCAACTCTCCCTTTGTTAATGGAAGGAATGTGACAAACTTCTGTCTCTGTTTCAAGAGAAAAGCACATGCAAGCTTAGATATCTCAGTCGCTCACTTGATTCCCCACAACCAACCACGCAACTTGTAGTGATAAAAGCAACAAAAATGTGAGCGGTGAGCAGCAAGGCTAGTCCATTTCTTGAGTAGAGCGTGGTCTCTCTTACTAATTCATCGCTACTCACACATCACAATCCATGGCTGAGATGGTCTAGTCTGCCATTGTTGGGGAAAGAGTAAGCTGGATCTTTTCTAGTATTGCCGCGGCCAGCAAAACCGTGCACAAACCAGATTTAGAAGCAACAAGAGGTGGTGTGGCCTAGAGAGGCTGGAGATGGCACGCATCAAAATGGAGGCCGCGCTCCACACGTCCAACAGGTGGCAGATCACTGACACGCCACTG
>NW_025235618.1:0-5989 GCF_018294505.1 Triticum aestivum | reverse complement strand
CCATGGGCCGCTGCGGCCCTCCCGCGCCAGGCTGAGACCAGCTGATAGTTTTGTCCAGATTCTTTGGGCAGATTTAATAGTCTTTCTATACAAATTATTTTTCCAACGAAATTTTTTGTTTAGAAAATAGAAAGGTTACAGAAAAAGTTTCTGAAAATTCAAAATAGAATTTTTTTAGAAAAAGAAATGTTCATGAATTTTACAGAGAAAATAATAAAGTTCATGAATCTTTTATTTAATCAAAGAAAAGTTTCTGTAAAAATTAAAAAGTTTGTGAATTTTTATTCACGTTTTTCCGCTGCGTAAATAAATAATTAGTGCTCTTTAAAAGAAAATAAAAGTTTAAAAGGAATTATGTTTTTAAAAGCATGTTAAAGTGATTATTAAAATAAATATGATTATGTTATTTTTTATGACCAACGTTATTAATAACATGATCATGTTTTATTATTGAAATTTAAAGGTGCATTTATCTCTAATATTTTGCCCAACGGTAATATAGATTTAATTGCATAGACAATTGTATGTTTAATTTGACCAACATTAGATTAGTGCATATGATTGTTTCATTAATGTCACTTAAATTGTGATTTCAGGAGGCTTTCACTTGATGAGTTGCCTAAAAGAAGTTCCGACACTCAGAGGTGACAACCACACTGAGTGGAGGAAGAAAGTTGAACTGACATTGATTTGTGCTGATCTTGACTGGCTTGTGGTGAAACCACAGCCGGTCAGACCCACAGAGCCAGTAAGAGAGGCCACTGATGATGATGCTGCATGGGCTAAAAAGAAGGGGGACTATGCTCCTTTGGAGCACTCCTACCTCATAGATAACCAAAAGTGGGTCAATGCAAACAAAAAGTGTATGGCTTTTATAAAGAATACAATTGAGAGCGCCATTGTGGGCTCCATTCCAGAGTGCACTTCCGCAGGGGAGTTGCTTACAAAGATAAAGAGCCAGTTCACTGGCTCTTCAAAGATCTATGCCACCCAGATGTTAGAGCAACTGGTGACAGAACGCTACACAGGTGGTAGTCGTGGAATAAAAGAGCACATCCTCAGGTGAGTAATATGGCAGCAAAGCTCAAGCCCATGGATGCGGATCTGGAGATCAAACCAGCACTCCTGGTCCACCTGGTCATGGCTTCACTGCCACAAGAGTTTGCAACTTTTGTTGTAAACTATAATATGTCACCTGGAACATGGGACATTGAAAAGACAATAGCAATGTGTGTCCAAGAAGAGGACAGACTCAAAGCCGCACATGGTGGTTCAATCAACTATGTGAAGGATTGGAAGAAAAAGAACTACAATCAAAACAACAAAAGTTCTCCTTCAAAGAATGGAAAAGCCCCCTATCAGCATCAGCATCAGCAACAGCCTTTCTCAGTGGACAAAGACACGTGTCTCCACTGCAAGCAGAAAGGGCATTACAAGAAAGACTGCGCTGCTTGGCTGAAGTCAGTCATGGCAAAAAAAGGTAACAATATAGTTTCATTTGTCAATGAATCCTTGTATACATAGTTTTCAAAATCCACTTGATGGATTGATTCCGGAGCAACTGTTCATGTTGCAAATTCTTTACAAGGATTCCGTTCGACACGAACTACGCTAAGAAGCGAAAGACGCATTGAAGTGGCAAACGGAGTTGAAGCAGAAGTTGAAGCTGTCAGTGATATCTTCTTGGAGTTAGCTGACGGATTCAATCTTCTACTTAGAGATGTTTTATTTGTTCCATCATGTCATAGAAACTTAATTAGTGTTTCTTGTTTGGACAAAGATAATTATGAATGTCATTTTGGACATGGCAAGTGTGCCATTTGGTATAATAATGCTTATGTGGGTGATGCTTTACTACATGATGAGCTTTATTTGTTATCACTTCGTGAAAAAGTTTATTCTGTTTGCAATGTGAAAGAAAATGTTTCCGCGTCGAATAAAGAGCAAAAGAAAAGAAAAAGAACATTCGACTCATCGAAACTATGGCACTGTCGCTTGGGCCATATTTTGAAGGGGAGAATAGAAAGATTAGTCAAAAGTGAAATTCTTCCTCCGTTAGAATTTTCAGACTTAGAACAATGCATAGATTGCGTTAAAGGAAAGTACGTAAAACAAATCAAAAAAGGTGCAATCCATAGCACAGGCACACTAGAAATCATCCACGCTGATATTTGTGGACCATTTCCGGTGAAAAGTGTGGATGGATATGACTTGTTCATAACATTCACAGATGATTACTCTCGCTATGGATATATTTATCCAATCAAAGAAAGATCTGAAGCGTTGGATAAATTTAAAATATTCAAAGCTGAAGTTGAAAATCAGCATGATAAAAGAATAAAGATAGTTAGGTCCGACCGTGGGGGAGAGTACTACGGTCGGCACACTCCATATGGCCAAGTCCCTGGACCTTTTGCAAAGTTCTTGCAGGAGACTGGCATAGTTGCCCAGTATTCAATGCCGGGCGAACCTCAGCAAAATGGAGTAGCTGAAAGGCGCAACCGTACACTTATGGATATGGTGCGCAGCATGATGAGTTATTCCAACTTGCCATTGGGATTATGGATGGAGGCGCTTAAAACCGCAATTCACATTCTCAATAGAGTACCAAGCAAGTCGGTGCCCAAAACACCGTACGAGCTATGGACAGGAAGGGTGCCATTCCTACAACACTTCAGGGTGTGGGGGTGCCCTGCTGAGGCCAAAATGTTTAATCCAAACATTGAAAAGTTAGATCCCAAAACAGTGAGTTGCCACTTCATTGGCTATCCAGACAGATCAAAGGGTTTTCGTTTCTACTGCCCAGACAAATATACAAAGTTTGTAGAAACGAGACATGCAGTCTTCTTAGAGGACGAAATGATGAGGGGAAGCTTGGTAGCTCGGAAAATTGATCTTGAGGAGAAGAGGGTGCATGCACCTAATCCGATGATTCAGGAGCCATTTTTCTCACTACCAGTTGCAACTCCACCCATGACAACTATGGGGGCAGACCCGGAACCTGTCCGTCAGGAGCCGACTGAACCCGTTGTTGAGCATGAAAGGGAGGTGAAGCAGCAAATTTTAGAAGAAGTGCCAGAAGTTGAGGCACAGAATGTGCCAGAAACTGAGGCCCTTAGAAGGTCTACAAGACCAAGAAAGTCAGCTATTTCTACTGACTTTAAAGTTTATAACACAGAAATGGTTCATATGGAAAAAGATCCCACCTCATATGAAGAAGCCATGAGAAGCCCTCATTCATCGATGTGGATGAAGGCAATGGAAGACGAGATGAAATCAATGAGTTCCAAAGATGTTTGGGACTTAGAGGAAATTCCTAAAGGAGCCAAATCAGTAGGCTGCAAATGGGTCTACAAAATTAAGTATGACTCTAAAGGGAATATAGAAAAACATAAAGCACGACTCGTGGCAAAAAGATTTACACGAAGAGAAGGTATAGATTACAAAGAGACATTTTCTCCGGTCTCATGTAAGGATTCCTTCAGAATCATAATGGCATTAGTTGCTCATTTTGATTTAGAGTTACATCAAATGGATGTAAAGACGGCATTTCTCAACGGAGATTTAAAAGAAAATGTCTACATGAAACAGCCCAAGGGTTTTATCATGGAAGGCAAGGAAAATATGGAATGCCGCCTAAAGAATTCCATTTATGGATTAAAGCAAGCCTCTAGGCAGTGGTATTTAAAGTTTAATCAAACGATTAAAAGTTTTGGATTTAAAGAAAATATTGAGGATAACTGCATTTATGTATAGTTTAAAAATGGGAAATATATTTTCCTAATCTTGTATATGGATGACATTCTGCTTGCTAGCAGTGATGTTAGTCTACTACAAGAAACAAAGAAGTTCTTATCCTCGAATTTTGACATAACAGATCTTTGTGAAGCATCATATGTTTTGGGCTTAGAAATTCACCGAGATAGAAACAATGGAGTCTTAGGACTATCGCAGAAAGCATATTTGGAGAAGGTTCTTAAAAAGTATAATATGCATGTGAGTAAAGCCACACCTGCTCCTATAGTTAAGGGCGATAATTTTGGGAAATTTCAATGTCCCAAGAATCAGTATGAGATCGATCAAATGAATGGAGTACCATATGCTTCGGCAGTTGGCAGCTTACAGTATGCACAAGTGTGCACTCGCCCTGACTTAGCCTTTATCACCGGGGTACTCGGTAGATATCAAGAGAATCCAGGCATAGAGCACTGGAAGATGGTAAAGAAAGCATTGCGTTATGCGCAAGGCACGAAGGACTACATGCTAACATACAGGAGATCTGATTCCCTACAGATAAAAGGGTATTCAGATGCAGATTTTGCGGGGGACAAAGATGATAGAAAATCCACGTCAGGATACGTATTCACCCTCGCTGGGGGAGCTATTTCGTGGAAAAGCTCCAAACAGTCGACAGTTGCATCATCCACGATGTATGCAGAATTCATAGCATGCTTCGAAGCCACGGGGCAGGCGATATGGCTAAAGAAATTTGTACCCGACTTGAAAGTGGTAGATTGTATTCACAAACCACTAAAGATGTACTGCGACAATCAGCCCGCGGTATTTTACGCTCACAACAACAAGTCGAGTAATGCTGCCAAAACAATAGAGATAAAGTACTATGTTGTGAAAGATAAAATCCAGGATCAAACTATAAGTCTCGAGCATATAAAGACAAAAGATATGCTTGCGGATCCGCTAACGAAAGGCTTACCACCCAATGTGTTCAAGGAACACTTAGCCGGCATGGGTTTAAGGAAAAGCCTTATGATTCCTGGATAGGCCCAAAAGGAACAGAATTTGTTTCTGAACATAACGTATGTTGTAGCTGTATGATTCTATCGGCAATTGAGCTGTGACGATGATGCTCTATGTACCAATATGTGATGAAACAAATAAACTAGAAAGTATAAGGTTAAAAGTAAAGTTGAGATCAAGGGGGAGAATGTTAGGTTGATCTCTCCCGTGTGGGCCCAACGGCCCAACGGACCCCTGATCCGCGCCCTGATCGGGGGCGCCCAACCACAATATGGTTGACGGGCCCCTGTCACGCAGCGCTACATAAAGAGGTGGGGGCCGGCGGCACGCAGTACGAGGTTAACCGCGTTGCCAGGCTCCCCACCGAAAACCCCGACCCGATCTAGGTCTAGCGCTGACAGTGACGGGAAGCTCCGCCGCCACCATCTCAGCCCACATCGCCGCCGTCTCCACACCACCATGGCCGGCGCTGAATCGAGTTCATCCGCACCAGGAGAAGGTAGGTTCACCGGATCTCCTAGCCCACTCCGATCTAAGGTTCTATCTACTCTCATGTCTGTCATACATGAGGTGTGCCACATAGCAAGTCAAGCACCGGCCGGCCCTATGTTCCCTGCCCCCTTGTTCTGTAGGATTTGAACTGTGGACTCTGTCAATATTTAAATCCTGTGGTTGGCTGGTTGTTTTTGTTTCTCTAGGCCGTAGACAGCAAATTATCTTCAACAGGTGGCTGGCCAAGTTTATCGTTGTTTCCTTCAGCAAATTTCCGTTCTGCTTTGACACTGGCCAAACCAACTCTCCCTTTGTTAATGGAAGGAATGTGACAAACTTCTGTCTCTGTTTCAAGAGAAAAGCACATGCAAGCTTAGATATCTCAGTCGCTCACTTGATTCCCCACAACCAACCACGCAACTTGTAGTGATAAAAGCAACAAAAATGTGAGCGGTGAGCAGCAAGGCTAGTCCATTTCTTGAGTAGAGCGTGGTCTCTCTTACTAATTCATCGCTACTCACACATCACAATCCATGGCTGAGATGGTCTAGTCTGCCATTGTTGGGGAAAGAGTAAGCTGGATCTTTTCTAGTATTGCCGCGGCCAGCAAAACCGTGCACAAACCAGATTTAGAAGCAACAAGAGGTGGTGTGGCCTAGAGAGGCTGGAGATGGCACGCATCAAAATGGAGGCCGCGCTCCACACGTCCAACAGGTGGCAGATCACTGACACGCCACTG
>NW_025235617.1:0-5989 GCF_018294505.1 Triticum aestivum | reverse complement strand
TAAAGTGCAAACACGTGGTACGAGCCAGGCCCGGGTGCGCGTAGGACATTAGTACCGGTTGGTAACACCAACCGGTACTAAATGTTAGGGGTTTTTTTGCTTTATTTTCCATTCCATTTTTTTTGTTTGCTGGTATTTCACGATACTACAAATTGTACACGTTATGCATATATATAAATAGATTTTCTCATATGTATAGAACCATATATATATATATATATATATATATATATATATATTCTCACAACCAACACCATTATTCACACATACACATGTATATACATATACAATTTCTCCTACATATGTTGCCTTGGTGCCTCCGGAGCACGATGACAAGTGGTTCATGAGGGCGGTAGCGGGTAATAGTATTCTCCTTTGGGATTTATGACCTGGTCGAGCAAAAATCTGGCTATTTCCTCTTGAAATGCTAGTATGCGGTCCGATGGTAGGAGCTTATCCTGCACCTCTCTGAACTGTTAAGAAGGAGATCAATATGCATGTGTGTTAGTTGCGTGACTAGATATCGATAATTGTGTGAATAGTGTTCTGACAAACGTACCCAGTCCTGTCTATCAGATCTGCTCCTTTCGGACGTCATCATGCGAATGTTCTCGCAAACGTAGAATGCACACAGATTATTCCCCGGCGCCTGCTTTAGTGCCTTTACGAGAATGGAATTGGATCAGATAATGATTAATCAAACATGATAATTAATTAATGATATTGAAACAAGAATTAAAGAGATGGTAGCTAGCTAGTACTACTTAATTACTTACCTTTGGTCGATGCCAAAACAACTTTGTTTCCATTCGCCTGGAGTCACCGCGATGAACTTTGCCCATGCCCTGTCCGCCGGTAAAGAAAATTAATAAAGGGGTTATTAAATAGTTCATATCAGGAAATGACGAACTAATAATAGGCCGAGATATATATAGTTAATAATGATTGAAATTACCTGTTGACTATCCCCTTCACGATGGTGAAGTCACTTTCTTCTTTAGTTAGTGAGTCCAGTAATTCAACTTTTCCTTCCTCAACTTTAATGTCTATCAAGACCCAGTGCCAACTGCATGCACACACATTTGCATGTCTTAAATAAGCGGGCATGTGCATAAAATTAATCAACTACCGTAAATAATATACACTTAATTATTAACATCTAGCTAGCTAGTAAGCAAAAATAGAATTTGTAGTACAAGACAGTGTGACTCATGGGATGTTGTAAGGAAGTAGTATATCTTCATTGCTATTGAGGCGCTTCAAGAACTCTACCATGCTTTCCTCTACACCTGCTTGATAAAATGGAAACTTCCATATGTCCTCATTAATGGTATTTGGGTCAATGAACCCAATGCCATAGCGTCCAGATTTTTTCATTTCATACATCTTCATCCTGCATATAATACCACAGAAAAAAAATATAGTGAGGATAATTACATGTAATGATTGATCAAAATTATCACTACATAATTAGCTTGAGAATTAAATTACAGAAAGAAATCACTTACAGACAATAGCAACTGACGATAGACTCGTCGAGTGCGTCTTGATTGTATAACTGAAAAAGTTCTGTATACTCAATGGACAGAGCTTTCTCATGGTAATAATGCTCCTTCTTGACATTCACCATGAGGGACACTCGATTGAAAATCTTGGTAATGTTCATGTACCATTGATGCAATTCATACATTCTCGTTGGGAGGTCCTTGACCTTGTCTGGATGGACCAAAGGTTGGCCCCAGACATATTTTCATTTTATTTCCGATTCTTTAAGCGGAGACATGGGCTCGATTTCGAGGAGTTGTCCAACAGAGATCTTGAGCATTTCAGCCTGCATTATATGCTCCTCCGTTATTACCACATCGCCCTGCTGGGGAACGTTAACTGTTTGCCCACAATAATATTTGGCGCGCGTACTCCTCTCATGTGTTGTCGGCACAACAAGCGGGGGGATCGCTTGCGCCGCCTGTTCTCCCAGCTGGGGAACAGTTTTCCCGCATTTTTTGCCAGCTGCTTGTTGCCTCGAACTCGAGCTTGCTTCCTTCTTTAGCCTTCTCGATGTAGTTTCCTGATTTGGCGCTCATAGTCCGAGTAAACAGGCTTGGGAGCTGGTTCTCTAGCCATACGAGTGAAGTGGTCAATTACTTTCTCAGGCACTTTCTCCTTTGGCGGCGGTGCCGGTTTCGGTCCGAAATGGTCGTCCATTTGGGCTTGCATTATGGCTGTGTTTTGCTCCTCGGTCATGTCGTAAGGCCTCTGGGGAAGAGGAGCGAGGCTTGGACCATATTTATATCGCTTGTCTCCGCCTGTACTTCCTGAACTACCTCGACTCATACCGCTACGCACCAAAGCTGCGGCATGTCTCTTCTGCGATTACTGAGACGGCGGAGACGACTGACGTGGAGTTGGACCAGGAAAAGTGGCCTGACGATGTGCCAGACTTGAAGCAGGAGGTGTGGCCTGACACGGTGCCGGACTTGAAACCGGAGAAGTGGCATGACGTTGTGCCGGACTTGAAACAGGAGGAGTCAGCTCACGCGTTCGGGGACTTGGAGGAGGTGGCGGACTTCGAGGAGGAGTCATCTCACGCGTTTGTGAGCGGGAGTCTGCTGAATCAGTGGTGGACTTCGAGGAGTCGGCAGACTTAGCGGTGTCGGTGGACTTCGAAAGAAGATGCAATCCTTTCTCCATAGGATGATACGATGTATGGCCTCTCCCAGTGTGCGCTCGTCTTCACCTCCAGAAATGTTAATCGTTAGCCCCGAATATGGGTCCACCACTTCATCAACCATGACACGAGCATAGCCTGGTAGGTTGCTTCGGGGGTAACTGGAAAAGCAACGTCGTCCGCCACCTTCATGGATATGTTCTTCATTTTGGAGTGTAGCTCACAGTTAGTGTTCTCTATGATGTCATCCACAGGGTATGTATCCAGCAGTGTGTCGCCCGGGGCAGAACCAACGCTGCTTCTCGGCATGAATGGGACAGTGCTATCCAATGCTGGACGATCATCCGCTTGCTGCTGCCGCTGCTGAGACCCCCTTTCCTGGCTAAGTGAGTCGATCTGCTGCTGCTGCTGCTGCTGGAATTTGAGTGCCATGTCCGCGTGCCTTGCTTCTAGGCCTTGAACGCGTTCTGCGTCCTGCTTCCTCTGCTCCTCCTCCAGCTTCCTCTTCTTCTCCTCCTCCATCTTCTTTCTTGCACGGGACCTGTAGTCTTCATTCCAGTCCAAAAAGCCCTCATACCAGGGAATAACGCCCATGCCTCGTGTTCTTCCTGGGTGTTCAGGATTTCCCAGGGCGCGCGTAAGCTCGTCGTTCTCTCTATTGGGCGTGAACAACCCCGCTCGAGCTTCTTCTATTGCGTCAAGTATCTTTTGTTCGGCTCCTTTTAGACTTGCCTTCTTCGAAACCAGGCCTGTCTTCGGGTCCAACGCCCCCCATGCGCATAGAACCAAGTTCTGCACCTGGGTGGCCAGCTCCTAGTAATCGGAGTGACCCCTGCACCCTCCATCTCTTGCTCAGACTTATCCCACTTATGCAATGCCACCGCGTAGCCACCTAGACCCAGCCTATGGAACTGCGTCTTTCTTGCGGCATTTGCCTTGTTTTTCATCGACCGTCCCTTAGATAATTCTGAATCCTTGAAGGTCACGAAATCGTCCCAATGTTCTCTTTGCTTCTCCAGTGTTCCCTTGAAATCTGAAGTCTTCCTTTCATTAGCGAGGTAGTTGGCCCATACAGTTTTCTTGTGGGTGTTGAATGCAATTGCCATCTTCTTAAGAGTAGCGGCCTTGACTTTCTCCACATCTGCTTTAGTGAAATGATCTGGTAGGGTGAAATGTTCCATCAGAGATTTCACCAGGTCTTTTTTGGCTCAGTCGTCGACCCAAGTAACACCTGGACGTTTAGTCTTTGGCTCTTTCCATTCTTGAATGGAGATCGGGAGTTTGCCCTTCACAAGAACTCCACACTGACGAGTCCACTTGTCCGCAACATTCTTAGGTGTGAGGGGTTCGCCACTAAGTTTGGTGGATTCGATGTAGTACTTTACACCATCCTTCAACAATCTGCCCGGGCCTCGCTTTGTCATGCTGTCTGTAGAAGCAGATTTGCTCGATCCGGAGGGCTGAAAGAAGAAAGATCGATTCGTTAATATATCTTCAATAAAAAACATGTGATGATCACCAGGATGCATGCTTATATAAATATACCTCGCCGGAAGCTTTTGTTATTTGAAGATCAACATTGTCTGTGTCATCACAAACATTGTCTGTGTCATCATAATCATAGTTCATGACTTCATCAGCTCGGTCGTCGAGATCGAATATCTTTTCATCACCCTATCCGGTATTTTCCAGATATTGGGAGCCGTCATCTTCATTCAGATCATCTAGCCTGTGAGGGCTGCGTATGATGTCGAACAATTCATCTTCTCTCTCTCTGCCGGTATTGTCCACCATAGCTTTTACTTTACCGGGTGGTGGCTCCAACCGGTACTAAAGGCCCCCCCTTTAGTACCGGTTGGAGCCACGGCCCGGTACTAAAGGGGGTGCGCTGGCTCGAGACGGTGCGCAAGTTTAGTCCCACACTAGTAGAAAAGGGGCATTGGTCCAGGCCGGGTCAGCCCTTTAGTCGCGGTTCAATCCAGAACCGGGACCAATGGGGGCATTGGACCCGGTTCGTGAGCCCCGGGGGCCGGCCGGGCCACGTGGGCCATTGGTCCCGGTTCGTCTCGACCTTTTGGTCCCGGTTGGCGGGACGAACCGGGACTAATGGTCCCCACCACTATTGGTCCCGGTTGGTGGCCTGAACCGGGACCAAAGGCAGCCCATTAGTCTCGGTTCATACCACTAACCGGGACTAAATGGTGCCAGAGTTTAGTCCCACCTCGCCAACCAAAGGGGGCTCACACCGGTTTATAAGCCCCTCCCTCTCTGCCTTGTTGAGCTCCTCTCAAAATGAAAATAGATGCCCTTATACAGGGAATTTGACTTAAATTCATACTGAATTTCTCTGAAGTTAGTAGAAATTTATTATGAATTTAGGTTTAATTTTCTCTATAAGCGCATCTATGCTCATTTTTTTAGTAAAGTTAATCACAACTATTTTTTCTTCTATTTATTTCTGAGTAGTTTTTTATATAGTTTTTTTCTTTTCTGCTATATTTATTTTTTTCTATTTATTTCTAAGTTGTAATAAGTCATTAAAAATAAAAAAATTAGTAAAGTTAATCGCAACTATTTTTTCGTCTATTTATTTCTGAGTAGTTTTTTATATAGTTTTTTTCTTTTCTGCTATATTAATTTTTTTCTATTTATTTCTGTGTGGTAATAAGTCATTAAAAATAAAAAAGAGACGCAATGCTAGTTAATTCGCTTCAAACCTTTCAGAATAGTGTAAACTGCACTGCACATAGCTCCGTGCAGTTTACCCTATTCATCAAGCCTTGAAGCGAACCAACGTGCAGGTGAACACTGAGTCTCTTCTTCATCGTCTCTGCACTCAGGGTTTATAAACAACTGTGAGTGCCTCTCGCTTGGCGAGGTGGGACTAAAAAAACAACTGCGAGTGCCTCTCACTCGACGGGTCCATTGGTACCGGTTGATGGCAACAACCGGGACCAATGCCCCTCTTTAGTCCCGTCACATAATGCTTTAATGTCTTCTGGTTCGGCCCTCGTGATACCATGCCAACTTTCAACTTTCAACTTTTTCAGAGTTCATTTGAAATGCTTTAATGCAGAAAACAAAAGAAAATAAATAATGCAGAAAACAAAAAAAACTGGAAAAAAAATAAAATAGCAACAATAAGTATTTTGTTGTAAGTAGAAACAAAATAAAATAAATAAAGAAAAAAGAAAACAAAAGAACTGTATTCAAATTTGAAAACTAATGGCACTAACAGAAAGTTTATACTTTTTCTAAAACTAAAAGCAAAAAGAATTCAAAAATAAAGCAAAAAAACAAAAGAAAATAAATAATGCAGAA
>NW_025235616.1:0-5992 GCF_018294505.1 Triticum aestivum | reverse complement strand
GGGGGGGGGGCGCCCCCTATCTCCTGGCCTCCTCGAGGATCTTCTGACGTGAACTCCAAGTCTCCAGGATGACATTCTTCCAAAATATCACGATGCCGAAGGTTTCATTCCGTTTGGACTCAGTTTGATATACCTTTTCTTCGAAATACTGAAACAGGCAATAAAACAGCAATATGGGCTCGGCCTCTGGTTAGTAGGCTAGTCCCAAAAGTAATATAAAAGTGTAAAATAAAGCCCATAATCATTCAAAACAGATAATAAAATAGCATGAATGCTTCATAAATTATAGATACGTTGGAGACGTCAGCATCCCCAAGCTTAATTCCTACTCGTCCTCGAGTAGGTAAATGGTAAAGAAAGAATTTATGAAGTGTGAATGCTAGAAGGTGCACAAGTTTGATCAATGATAATTTCAATCACCTTTTCTAGCATGATAATATGTCATAACAGTAGTTCATCTCATAAAACTTCTCACGATAAAGTAACAAGCAATTCACATGTCAAAGCATTCTCAGTCATCATTCAGGCAATACTAATGGTTATGGAGTTCACGTCATAAACTTTCTTGAAAACTAGCAAACTTCATTCTCAGTCATCAAACAATTGCAATTCATCTTATTTTCAGGAATAACAAACTCCACATACTCAACTATCATATAGTCTTCTACAATTGCTAACACTCAGGCAATACTAATGGTTATGGAGTTTCAATCGGACACTGAGAAAGATAGGGGCTTATAGTGTTGCCTCCCAACGTATTCACCTTTGGGTGATGTCAACAATAATAGTTCATGCTAACTTACATCCAACTGGATATATATATATCAGGATCACCCCAACACAAAGTGCTTGCCAAAGGATAAAATGAAAAAGGGAAAGGTGAAGATCACCTTGACTCTTGCATAAAAGTAAAAGATATAAAGTAAAAAGATAGCCCCTTCGCAGAGGGAAGCAGAGGTTGTCATGCGCTTTTAGGGTTGGATGCACAAAATCTTAATGCGAATGAACGTCACTTTATATTGCCACTTGTATATGGACCTTTATTATGCAGTCCGTCGCTTTTATTGCTTCGATAACAGGATCGTATAAAGCTATTTTCTTCACACCAAAAGATCATACATATTTAGAGTGCAATTTTTATTGCTTGTACCGATGACAACTTACTTGAAGGATCTTACTCAATCCATAGGTAGGTATGGTGGACTCTCATGGAAAAACTGGGTTTAAGGATCTTTGGAAGCAAAAGTAGTATCTCTACTTGGTGCAAGGAATTTTGGCTAGCATGAGGGGGAAAGGCAAGCTCAACATGTTTGAATGATCCATGACAATATACTTTAACTGAGATGTCGGAAAACATAAACCATTACGTTGTCTTCCTTGTCCAACATCAACTCTTTAGCATGTCATACTTAATGAGTGCTCCCAATTATAAAAGATGTATATGATAGTATATTTATATGTGAAATCTCTCTTCCTTCAATATTTTTTCATGAATTGTTCAAATGACCAATAAGATGCTTGCTAACCTTCAATAGATTTACAACCTCTACTTCTTAGATGTGAAGTCATTACTCCCCATGGGATAAGCAAATGAGACATAAAAAATTTCAGATTTATGACAATCAACTCATTCAACAATTTACTCATAGGATATAAGTGAAGTACACGAGTAATTGAAAAACTACTCCATCAATTGATAGACGAGGGTCAGAATACAACTAAAGAGAGACAACTCAAAAGAACATCTGATTTTCTGAGTTGTGGATGCATAGATTAGTATGTCGAGCAAAGCTCATCATTTCTTCCGGATAACCCATGCAGGAAGGTAGAGTTAGCAGATTCACAATGTAGAATGAGGAACTCATCAAGAGCACTCTTATTGTGATCTTTTGGTTCAAAGGAACTCCTGCCAAGGATGGTTCATGGTATTTGGAAGAATGATATACCATGGACCTCGCAGTCTATCTCAAAAGTTACTAATAACCTAAAGGAACGAGCAAACACTATCAACATGAAGTGAGTAGGGTGAATATCGGGTTCAAAACCCAGGAGTAGAATACCTACTGACTAAATTGCATCACGGGATGCTTTCGGGAATAAAGGCCAGAATCATCACACTGGGATACAAATCATGGCTAGATTACTAGATGATCCCCTAAGACACCTAGGGTCATAATAATAATTCCAACATATATGTCGAGGCAATAGAATACCTCAACTCAGCAATTAGTGTGATTAACCTGGCCCAAAGGAACATCAAAACTAGAGGGAAAGGATTTGCAAGTGCATCAGATTGTTTAGAAACCTGGGATGACTCGGACAGCATAACGGCTGTAAATGCTCAAAAAGATTGGAGACATGCTACAAAAATGGTGGCATAGCCACTTCGAAGCACAATATCAAGGTTTCGAAATCAACAGTTATGAACATACGGAAGTAGTAAAACTGAACTAAGATTTGAAACTAACAATTCTATAAGTCTATGGATTAGTAACACGTCATCCTGATAGATAGATGAGAAAGCCTAGTTTCTTCATCCCCGTAGAAAAGAAGAGGTTGACTCAGATCAGAAGGGCATAAGGGATAAGGAGTAAAAAGAGCCTTACGTTCCCATCCCACAATCAATTCCCCTACATATAACTAAAGCATTTCTAGACTCAACTTCGACCATTTTGGCTTGGTAATCCTACAGGCAGTCAAGCTCTGATACCAAAGCTGTCAGGACCCCGACTCAATGCCACATCGATCTAGCATGTAACACCTCATATCACTTTGCGGCCTCACACACGGTATTCCCACGGGTGTCGCCTTACCTTTGCCTGGGACCATTTGCGCCTTTTGGCACACGTATATGATAGTGTCGCTAGCATCCATATGATAAGGAGCCCAGGTTGACATGGCTAGTCGTAAACCTAAAGTGGCACAAACTTACAGGGACAGGCATCCATGACCCAGCATCGAACATGTCGGTCATCAGCGAGTGAGTTCCGGGCTGTAGCACTGGGCTAGCAGGACTCCGGTAAACCGGGCTGTAGCGGGCTAACAGGACTTCGGTACTCAACGCGTGACATTTCCCCGAAGGGACAGACACAGGAACGAAGAAGGACACATGCCGGCCAGCCTAAGTGTTCCGGAGCAGTAGCAAGCTACCATGGCTCAATGGAAACACTAGGAGACATTTCCCGGTAAGAGAGGCTACTAAAGATAAACAACTAGATAGTCAAATCCCACACATACCAAGCATTTCAATCATACACACAATATGCTCGATATGTGCAAATACAACAAGGCATCACAACATGACTCTACAACACAAGTATTTATTCAATAGGCTCCGAGGAGCGAGATATTACAAACATGGGTCTTACGACCCAACATTCAGAGCATACAGATCAAGCACATGTGGAAGCTTATCATGTCTGAGTACAGACATCTACAAATGAAAAAGGCTAAGAAGCCTAACTATCTACTAGATCCTGCCGAGGGCACAAGATCGTAGCTGAGGTAACAAGCTAAACGTCGAAGTCCACGCGGAACTACTAGCGACACCGAGGTCTCTCTGCAAAAACATAAAATAGGCAAACGTGAGTACAAATGTACCCAGCAAGACTTACATCAGAACTAACTACATATGCATCATTATCAACAAAGGGGATGGTGGGGTTTAACTGCAGCAAGCCAGCTTTGACTCAGTGGCTATCCTAAACTACGACTGCAAGTAACTCTTTTGAGGTGGCACACACGAGTCCACATGTTCACCATATCAATACACCACTATGGATCCGCTCCCGTCTCCCTACGAGAACGCCATCCATAGCACTCACGCTTATCTTGCGCATTTTAAAGTATCCACTTTCACTTGTCTATGAACTGTACAGGCAACCCAGAAGTCCTTTTTCGCGGACACGGCTATTCGAATAGATGATGTTAACCCTGCAGGGGTGTACTTCTTCACACACGCTCTCACCACTTACCGCCGTTTACACGACATGTACTCGGCAACCTTCAAGCGGAAGCCCAACGTGGGTGTCGGCCACGGCCTACCTAAACACTCAAGTCTCTAGTCCAGGTTTATCGCCTATTCGGGTTCCATCCATGAGGAGATCCGACCGGAGTTTCGCTCACAGCCCCAAATGATGTGTGCAGGATTCCCGGGACACCAAACAGGCGCCCGGTACACCGTGCCACATGCCTACCGCATCACAGCCCACCCCTTCGGTCAGCACTGTCCACGGCCCCCAGCACTACAAACACCAGAAACTACTTGCAACTCCTGGACAGAGGACTAGGGTGAATAAGAAGCGGAGAGGGTCCATTGGTTTTGGGCCCAATGCATGGTAGTAACTGTATCATGGATCACAAACACAGAACTCAGTTCCTGAGGACGGCTGCAATGAGACAACCCACCATGTACTCCTACATGGCCTCTCACCGCTACCTTTACCAAATCGTGTTCACACACTTAGCTCACACACAGTAGGACATGTTCACACACCTCTGATTCATCCCCTATGAATCAGACCTGACTCAACTCTAAGCAGTAGCAGGCATGACAAACAAGCATGAATGAGTAGGCACATCAGGGCTCAAACAACTCCTACTCATGCTAGTGGGTTTCATCTATTTACTGTGGAATGACAGATCATGCAAAGGATAGAGGGGTTCAGCTACCGCAGCAAGTAACAGATGAATCATTGTTGTCCTAGTGCAGTAAAAGAGAGCAGGAGCGAGAGAGTAGGATTGTATCAGAATGAACAAGGGGGTTTTGCTTGCCTGGCACTTCTGAAGATAATATAGTTCTTCATTGGTGTCATCGATCTCGTCGTCGGAGTCACGTCTATCGAGAGGGGACAAACACCGACAAACAAAGAAGAACACAATCAATGCAATGCACAATATGATGCATGATCATGACATGGAAATATTATGTGGTTTGAACTAATGCAACTAGCAGCAGGTTAAATGGAGTTGGTTTGAATCCAAGATTCAAAATCAAACTCCATATGTGAAGGTTTAAATGCCATTTATATGACTTGTGCTAAACAGCAGCTATAAGTTGTTCTAACATGCATGAAAATGGTACAGATGGATAGATTGGATTTTTCTGATCATTTTTCATATATAAATTATTTAATTTGGAGTTACGGTTGAATTTCTATGAATTTTAGAAGTTTAGAGCATTTTCTGGAATTTCCTGTGTAGAAATAAATACAGAAAATACTTATTGCATCAGCATTGCGTCATTCTGACGTCAGCAGTCAACGAGGCCGGTCTAGGTCAAACCTGACGTGTGGGGTCCACATGTCAGTGACTAACTAACTAATCTAAATTAATTAGTGTTAAACTACTACTAACTAAAATTGTCAGTGGAGTAACTAAACTTAATTAAAAACTAATCCAGGATTAGCTGGGGCCTAGGCCCACTCGTCAGTGACTCAGGCAAAAGTCAAACTGGGGTCAAACCTGGTCAAACTCGCTGGAGTTGACCGGGGCTCGTCGCCGGCAGGGCCAGAGACGGCGAAGGGGCTCGGGATTCCTCTATGGGGCTCCGTTTTGAGCGCGGTTTGCTGCTACGGCTTGCTGGAGCTCTCGCGCATCTAGTGGTGGCGGCGACAGCAGCTGGGATGGCCGGAGTTGACGGCGGCAACCATTTCTGCGGCGGCCGGAGTTCGGCAACAACGGTGTGGGCGGTGCGAGGCACGGGAGGAACCGTGGACAGTCGTGTTCAACTCACGGGAGTGCGGTGAGCTCAGTGGTAAGCTCAGACGCGTGCTTGCACGGCCGTAGCCGCAGTGGCGACATGGCCGGCGGCGAGGAGCAATCGGCTCCGATGGCTATGGTGGCTAGAAGGCGCGGACGAGCATGGGGAGAGAGGGGAAAGAGGCATGGGCTCACGGAGAATCCGGTAGAGGCAACAGCGAGGCCGGGGAGGGACTGGAGCTCGCGAATCCCCGAAGAGTTCGCCGGCGGCCAGAGGTTGAAGACGATGCCG
>NW_025235615.1:0-5992 GCF_018294505.1 Triticum aestivum | reverse complement strand
AGAGAGAGAGAGAGAGAGAGAGAGAGAGAGATAGAGAGCAGATGGATCCTATCCCCTAGAACGAACACTCATTCCTATCTATTGATAGAAAAGAAAGATCTTTGTCACGGACTTTTTCTTTGTTCATTTTTTTTAGATTTGAGGACAAGATCAAAGCAAGCACCCATAATTCTCACTAAGTTTTTGTGCAGTAGCTTAGCAAGCAAAAGCAACTCCAATGCCAACTCGTTTATCCCCTGTTGAGAACTATGTGATAGTCTCTTAACGATGAGTGGTTGGTGGTTAGAGAGAGTTCCCTAATGTACAAAATGGAGACATTGGTAAAAAAAATACTGCAACAATAAATAGGTGTACCTTGTAAACTATGCCAAAACCACCTTCACCTGGTTTGTTATCTAAATCTAATTCCGTTGTTGCACCTCAAAGTATTTGTAGATCTATTTAAAGGGACTCATCAACTTTTTATCCTTGTGATCAAATATACCTAGCATAACCATTATAGTTCTACCTCGAAAGTAAAAATTGACATGGATAGTTACAATGCCACCTTGAAAATAAAGCATGCATAGCAAGATTACTCAACGGCTGATTTCACAGTAGCAAAACACTTTCATTAGAGGTAGAAATATTCTAGAAAGTCTTGTGGTGGATCACAAAGAGGTAAATAGCATCCATCAAACGAAAGAACCATCGGTGATCATCAAACTTGATTACAGAAAAGAGTATGACCATGTGAATTGGACTTCCTTTTTGAAATCCTACGTACAGAGGTTTAAGCAAAAAAAAAAATAGATTGGTCGATTTCAAATACAACACATATAGACCTAATAATTTTTCTTCTAAAGAATTTGCCCGGTCGCAATATTGGAAGGGGGTGACGTGGGCTCCTCTGGCAACAAATTCTGGGTTTGATGCCTACCCAGTGGATTAGTAGTCTTGTTTCCCGGCAGATCGCAGTGTCATGCCTAACCTTTTGCTTGTTTTCTCAACAGATATCACTCATCCAACTCCTGATCTTATGGGATACATTACCAAAGGGTAGATATATATTAACAGACAACTTCATAATACAGACGAAAATGCTACATCTACGTATGTAATTCACGGATTTCTTCCTTCGCGGCCGCGCGTCGGAGCGCACGATAGCTTCACGCGCTGGTGCCTTTCGGGCAGGGCCAAGGGATCCACGACGTGTGTGTGCAACATCTCGAAAATCACCCCCCCCCCTTGATTTGAACTGATGGGCTTGGGCGTGTCCTTAAATCCTACATGACATGCCTAATTAATTCTCTCGGCCCCCTGATTTTCATGGGTGTGGGCCCCTCCCACCCCCTTCAATCCAATCCCAAGTCTCCACGTTTTCTATCACGTAAAATCCATATGCTACTTCGCTAAAAAAACATATGTTATTTTAAGTAGGTCTACCATTACTCCAAGGGCCTGTCTAGCATTAATCCTATGTCCATTATGTTTGTGGTCTATTTTTTTTGTCCCAGCTTTTTTTTGTTCCTTGTTGTTGTGTTATTTGTGGGACCTTAGATGTGACATTCTTAGAAAACATCTACATGTGAATTAGATAAACTGTTATTTCTAATAGACAGGTGCGCTTGCATGTTCTTTTTCTGGTCGCTTTTCTTTCTTGTGTTATAAGCATAGTTTCCTTCAATATATGATTTCTTTACTAGATACTCCCTCTGTAAACAAGTGTAAAAGTGTTTATATCACTATTAATGATCTAAACACTTTGATACACCCTCCGTAAAGAAATATAGTATAAATCAGGGCGTCGTGAACGGAGTGCGTAGCCAAAATAATGTAAATTATAGTTAACATAGATCTAAGAAAAACTATAATTAGTGTGATTTGGTTTGTAGATGCATGGACTGTAAGAAATATGTTTTTCAAATATATTCTGTTGTGATTTCAAGAAAATACAGTGTCCACTGCTTTTCTGACCTACGTGGAAAGTGATATTCTCTTTACATTTTATATAGTTGAGTGCTTGTTTTTCTTTTTAATATCCTATCAGCACCAAGAATTTGATTATCTGATTAGGTATAGATAGTTGCACTACTTTTTCCCGTAAGTGATCACATCTCCGCTTTCACATGGCTAGAAAGTTTAAGCCTTGGCAACAAATTGCCTTAAAAGAAACATAGTACGATACCCACCAGTGCCAAACATTGAGATAAGATGCGCTGAAGATTCGCCCACTGTTCGTCCTCTTTGGTGGTCTCTCCAGTCCTCTCCTCGTCATAATTTAGAGCAAGTACAACCATGCTGAACAGATTGGCTTTGGCTAACTGCTATAGCGAGCTTAGCTCACCACAAGCAATTCAGCAGAGCTAGCTAGAATAATCCACTCAAGATGTTTAGAGCAGTGGCGCACCATCTTCCTCTGAGGTACTAGTATTTGCAAATAAACTGCATACTGAAACTTTGCTTCTTGGAAGAACACCAGAGCTTTCGTGCCTCCCAAATTAATGTGGTTTGGAATGCAGGGGTAAGATGAGCCCTGCCGCGGCGTCGATCTCGTCGGGCGTCGGCCTCGCTCGCTTCTCCACGGCCCTGAGTTCCCAGAGGTGCATGCCATGCCGTGGAATCTTTGTTTCCTCTTCTTGGTTCTCGTTTGGGTTATGTCATGGCGCCGCCAATGGCGTTAGATGCCGTACTTAAGTGTGTTTGCTGCGGGGAGAACGATGCAGGCTGGCCGGGAAGGTGGCCATCATCACCGGCGCCGCCAGCGGCATGGGCAAGGCGACCGCCGCGGAGTTCGTCAGGAACGGCGCCAAGGTCATCCTCACCGACATCCAGGACGACCTCGGCCGCGCAGTCGCCGCCGATCTCGGCCCCGACGCCTCCTACGCCCGCTGCGACGTGACGGACGAGGCGCAGATCGCCGCGGCCGTCGACCTCGCGGTGGCGCGCCACGGCCGGCTCGACGTCCTGCACAACCACGCCGGGGTCGCGGGGAGGATGACCATGGACTCCGTCGCGTCCCTCGACCTCGCCGACTTCGACCGCACCATGGCAGCCAACGCGCGGTCCGCCGTGGCCGGGATCAAGCACGCGGCGCGCGTGATGGTGCCGCGCCGGAGCGGGTGCATCATCTGCACGGCGAGCACGGCGGGGGTGCTCGGCGGCGTGAACCCCGCGTACTGCATCTCCAAGGCCGCCGTGATCGGCGCCGTGCGGGCGCTGGCCGGGGAGCTGGGGAGGCAGGGCGTGCGCGTGAATGCCATCTCGCCGCATGGCATCGCGACGCCGTTCGGGCTGCGCGGGCTGGCGGAGCTGCTCCCGGAGGCGAGCGAGGAGGAGCTGAGGCGACTGGTGGAGTCGGGCATGAACGAGATGGGCGGGATGGTGCTGGAGGTGGAGGACATCGCGCGGGCGGCCGTGTACCTGGCGTCCGAGGAGGCCAGGTATGTCAACGGGCACAACCTCGTCGTCGACGGTGGTTTTACAGCGGGGAAGCTGATTCACACGCCGGATCCGGTGAGGAGTGAGTGACAGGCATGGCATGACATGACAGTGATAGAGATGAGGACAACATCCAAACAAGCATACTGAGCTACCCATCTTCCACAGCATGAGCAATAAAGGAAAAAAAATAATGGATTCAACCGACTGATTTAGGGGGCATGTGCATGACAGTGATCGCACCAGTCGTGGCCGGGACCGTTAGATCTTGATGCGCGGTTGCATGTGCGTTGTCCCGCCTAACACAATTTGCCTTTAATTTTTTTTCCCATGGGAGTGTCTAAGGCTCATCGAGATATGAGGAAAACATCCAAAATAAACCTTGAACTTGTAGATGAAAGTTAAATCGAACGCTAAACTTTCAATCCCTGAAATCAGTACACCGAACTCCTTGATCCTGATATATTTTTAACCTTGAGCGCATTCTCAATGGGATTGTTACAGTAGCAGGTCGATCTGCGTCTGAATGCAACTGGGCCAACCTACCAGACGCGAAGCATGTTTTTCTTTTTCGTAACGTGACAGTTAAAAATACCAAAAAAATGCGATACTCACCTTGCGACCTAGGTGGAACTACTCCTGAACTCTAACTAATGACTCTTGGTTACAAACGAGAAGAACGAAAATATTTAACCATATACCGCAGCATCGAGATTTGAAAACATATATTTTATATATTTTTTCTGGTTTTTTAAATTATCAATAATCTTGAAATCCTAATATTCTTAATACCGAAAACAATTTTAAAATTCAAAACATTTTATAAAAAATGTGAACAATTTTTCGAATTATGAACATGTCTTAAAAACACAAAGAAAATTTAAAAACATGAGCCATTATCGAAATCCCCGAACATTTTTTTAAAGGCAAAAAATTTGTAAAAATGGGAACAAAATTTTAAAGTGAACATTTTTCAAAACATAATTTAAAAAATGGGAACAAAGTTTGAAACCTGAACAAAATATTGAAGTGGCGAACACTTTGTAAACATTTTGTTCGGGTTTCAAAATTTGGTTTAGGTGTCATTTTTTTTTCAAAATTTTGTTCATTTTTTTCAAAAACTGTTCGGAGTTTTAAAAAAATGTTCAGCTATTTCAAAATTTGTTTGTGTTTTTCAAATCTCAATGCTGCTATTTGTTGTTAAATAATTACACGCTTCTCTTTGTCACTAACAACCATCAGTTAGAGTGGCTATGGGGAGAAACTCAGCAGCACCAGGTTGCATGTTTGATACCCCAAGCGTCCCACATTGTCAATATTTTTTATGTCGAGCGTTACACAAAAAAAAAACACTTCGCATCTAGTGTGCCGGCCCCGTTGAGCCCGGCAGCAGCCAACGAGCCCTGGGTTGACCTGCCATGTTGGCAATCCTTGTTTGGGAATGAGCTCAAGGTTTAAAATAGACCGGGATCAAAAAGTTCGGTGTGCTAATTTTAAGGATTAAAAGTTCAGGGCTTGATTTAACTTTCGTCTACAAGTTCAAGGTTTGTTTTGGACTTTTTTCATTGTTATATGTCACATCTCACATGTAAGATGATGTCATCATACATTGTTAGATTGTGATCATGTCCTTCACATCTATCTATCCACACCTTTGGGTATTGTTTTATGTTTGCACTAACATCTTTTTTCTTTTGCATTGACACAATGTGCATTTTTTTAACACATCACAAATGTAGATGTTCACATACGCGCATATACACTTACCCTTATAAATGCATGCACGTATACCCTACCCATTTGAGCCCTTTCAAAATACTGAGCCGGCGTTGTTATTGTTGTTGCTGCTGTTTTTTAGTTATTTTTTTAGGGGTTGTTATTTGTTAAGTTTTTTTTAGCCTAAGTTGCACGTTTAGGTGCCTCCTAATTTAGGCTCCTGTTGCGTTCAAAATTGGGCTGGCCCAATCTGCTTTGTGATTTTGATTGTTTATAAGAAAATCACATTTTAGACTCAAATAAAATGAAAAATCACATTAGCCTAAATAAAAAAGGAAAATCACATATGCCTTTCTAACAAAAAAAAAGGCACGCACATGTGCGTGAGCAAAAAACATATGCATGAAAAAACTTATTTATGTTTATAACTTTGGGATAAGAACTATTTCACTATACTTGTGTCTATCCATTTAGAAAAAAAAGGTGAAAATATGCTCATGTGTCGCTTGAAGAAAAATGTCCACCTATAAATGTGTCCACTTTTTCTAGAAAGTATTGACATATACCCAAGCCCCTATTTCCGGGGATGTTTTTGCTTCCACGTTTCACCACTCGGCTGAAAATGACTTCCTGGTAACCGGTTCTGGGCACGTGTATTTATTTGGGAGATGACCGTGTACGAATATATGGTGTCCCTATGTTTTCGTTTGAATTTTTTTAACATATGTAGCTGTTTCCATTGGTTCGCCTAGCCTTTTCTGATGTACGCGGGCCAGTTCGATAGGTTGACCTCGCAGCCTGAGACATTCTTTCTGCTTCGACGCTTCTGTGGCCTTCTACTGGTTTTTTTTTTTTT